>NW_017307152.1:558633-603789 GCF_000935625.1 Nanorana parkeri
GGGGGGATGGGGCGGTTTGACAGCCAGCCGTGTTAAAGCTGTGCTGTCAGGGACTCTCTGTCCAGTCCCATCCAGCTCACTGACATCACTGGTTGCAAGGAGCACGGCGGGACGCCAGCCAGAGCATCCCGGTCAGCGCCCTGGCAACTGATGACATCACTGATCCGGGTGGGAAGCCGGACAGAGCGTCGCAGGTTCCTAAGAGCTCTTAGCAAACTGGGACGCTGTTCCTGCCCATCTGCCGCCTTCCCCCCACACCTGTTGCCCCCCCAATGCGATGCCGCCTGAGGTGACCACCTCAGACTGGTTCATTATAGGGATGACCCTGATAAAAAATACTACAGTTTTAATTCTTCTTTCATTGGGGTTAAATCAGTTCCGATCCTTTTTTTTGTGTTGGACAATATAGGCATTTTCATTCTATTTCTTCCTAGAATGTTTTTTTTCTACAGGTCATTACGTTAATGGGAAAGTCTAGTGTATTGGTGGCAAGTGCTTATGTTGTGTTAGTACTGCAAAAAGTTTTGTTTTAAATTGCAAAGAAACTTACAATGGGAAAAGGTAACCTGGTTTTCATCCACTACATCAGGGCTAGGCAACCTTGGCACTCCAGCTGTGGTGAAACTACAAATCCCATCATGCCCTGTCTCTGGGAGTCAGCCTGTGTGCCCTTACAGTCTTGCAATGCCTCATGGGACTTGTAGTTGCAGAACAGCTGGAGTGCCGAGGTTGCCGACCCCTGCACTACATTGTAAAAGCAGAGCAGGACCAAGACTGCATGATGCTGTTTTCGAAGTAAAGAGGCAATTCAGAGCAAAGAAATGGCAACCCCAACTTTTGTTTGGGCTAACAGTCAAAAAATATGCATCGTGCCGAAGTTTCCTTCAAAAAAGCAATTATAAAAACGGATTTAAAAAACATTGCCCTTGTGTAATAGCAGTGCTTAGGACTTGTTCATACCAAGCGCTTTCCAGGAGCAGAGCGGAGCAGTTACAGAGCGGATCAAAACTGCGTCCAATGTATTCCAATGGTACACCGCAGCGTTCAGTTCCAGAGCATGTAAAAAAACTGCAGTAAGCCCTATTTTACCTGCTCTGGAACGCATGCAAATGCATCAAAAACACATGCAAACGCCCTGGAACGCACTAAAAGCCCATTCTTTTACCATAAACGGCCCGGAACGCATAAAAACGCGACAAAAACACGGCACAACCCACTGCACTGCGTGTGCAGAAACTCATGCAGATCTGGTCTGCATTTGGTGTGAATAAGCCCTAAGTCAATACTTTACAGTTTATTTCACATAAACGTATTCATTTCAAGTTCCCCTGCGTTATCCCAGACGGAAGACCCCAAAAGTCAACTGGTTCATATGCGATAAGGTCCCACAAAAGACTTTAATGTGCACTGTGGGATGCCAACGCTCCCTCTAGGGCAGGGGTGGGCAACTGCGGAACTCCAGCTGTGCTTTAACTGCAACCCCAACATGGCTGTGCCTCTGGGAGTCATGCCTGTAACTGTCAGTCTTGCAATGCTTCATGGGACATGTAGTTCCAAAACAGCTAGAGGGCCGGAGTTACTAACCCTGCTCTAAGATAAGCTCTCCTCAGCCCTAGAATGGAAACATGGTGACAATGACATGTGTCCAGAGGCGTCCCGAGGCCGGGTGACACCCCACAGTGACATCATCGCGGATGCAGGGCCGGATTCTGCTGCCCCAAGGTCAAGTTCCTCAATGCGCCCCGCCACCCCGCATGAGGTGTGCCGCCGGGTCCTCTTCTCTCTCCTGACAATGTCACGCTCTCGGTCCATGACAGAGTGTCCGACTTTTAAAAGGGGGTGACACCTAAATGACTGTCAGTCATTTTGGTGTCACCCCTCCAGCAATGGTGTCACCCGGGTGAGGGCCACACCTCCCTTGTGATGCCTCTGCATGTGTCTACCCCCATTCTGTGTCTACCCTATTTTAAAGGGACTCACTTAAAGTGCAACAGAAGCCAAAACGTTTTTGTTGTCTTGGGTAGAGTGGACAGGGCTCAGAACACCTGTCAGGTTTTTATTGCTGTCTTAGGGAGATTTACCCCTCTATTTGTCCTGGTGACCGATATCACTGGAAGTGAAAGCTAATCCAAACTTTTGGGTTGTCACAAGAGCAGGAATAAATGGGAAATCTTCCAATGGGGACATTAGTTATGCTGGTGACCCTGCTAAGCACCAGGGTTTCTTCTCACTTCCTGCTGTGGCTATTGGACAGGAAGTGAAGGGAAATCTCCTCTATAGGACACAGATGGCAAAAAAAAAAGCTGAGAGGGAATATAACCCTTCCTTACTCTATCCAAAACTAAAAAAAAAAAAAGATTGTCTTCAGTTCTACTTGAATTGCTAGGTTAGGTGCAGTGAAAATAAAAAAAAACCCTGCCAGTATCGTTTCTTGTAAAACAGATGGCAGGGATGGCAGTGGGAGCAGTACAGGGGATTACGTGGCCCTATTTCTTAGTAATTCATATATTTATTTACAGGTACGCGACTACTTAGACAACAACTGCAACAACAGCACAGATCGCCGGATCCTCACTCTGTTCTTGGACTTCTGTGCGGATCTGGCCGAGTTCTGCGTCCAGCTGCAATCCATGCAGAATGAGACCCGAACAACAAACGGGCTCATAGAGCAAATCATTACTCTTCTCAATCCAACCACTGACCTGACCGGTCTAAGAGCAAAGTAAGTGAGGGCAGAAAATGCCAGGCTTTATATTACGTAGATGGAAACCTTCGTTAAAGTGACACTAAACTCAGGAGATGATCTTCAAAATACATTTAAGTACCCCAACTATTAAAGGAGAACTATGAGGTGAGTGCTTTTCACTCATGCTCATAGTTCGTGCCGACCTGTGACAATGAGACTGTCACAGGTCGGCTCAGTAGATTGGGAAGTGAGCGAACACATAGCGGCATCGCCCCTCCCCGCCAGCGCTGACTGGCGGAACGGACGGGGAGGGGGCGGGTACAGCTGGCTCTGCCTCTAGATAGGCAGAGCCAGCTGTCACTCACGCAGCTGGGCGGATCCAGACATAATTGTCGGGATCCGCTTCAGCTGCTGCATCTCAGTATACCGCGAGCTGTAGCTCACGGTATACTGAGCTTAGGGTGACGGAGGACGCTAGTTTGTGTCCTCCCGTTACCCTTAGGAGGACTATGGGGAAAAGCCCTAACCCCATAGTTCTCCTTTAACGAAAATGTATCTTATTTGGGTATCACACGGCTGTAAACCCTCAAATCATCTCTGAATTGGTGCCGACCAATGGACCCATGATCCCTGTGTATGTTGTAAAGTAGTCACCGCTCCAAGCTCACTCCTGTGATGGACTACAATCTCATGTTTAGTTTACTTATTTCTATTGAGATTGTAGTCCATCACGGGAGTGAGCTTGGAAGGAATGTCTGAAAAGTGTCAGAATTCCTTATCTCTATATTGGCACAAGTCAGAGACCTTGGAAGCACTGGAGCCAAAGGATAAGAATGACAGCCAGGCAACAAGCATTTTGAAAAGGTTTGATGAGCAATGGCAGCCTCGATGGGTCTCTTATAGGTTTCCTTTAAGAGGCTGGAAGCTTCCACCAGAAGCTTCTAAAACAGGTGTCCATCTTTATGAAAGTCCAACGCACTCCATACAGCATTTAGACCCATTCATAGAAGGATTCGATAGTAAAATGGCGGATGGCGCCACCACAACATAGGTCGCAATCTGACATATCATAAACATACCATGTTCAGATAAGAAGACAGGAGGCTTTATTGTTGTCAACAGGAAGCAACATTTTGAGGCCAGCAAGGCAGTGATGGTGACACTGTTACTGCTGCCTAAGGTCCTTAGTTTCCTTGAAATGTCGATCTCCACGTCCTGTCTTTTCATCTTAACATGGCGTGCTGGTGTTATCTTGGATTGACATCTTTATGAAAGAGGACCTGTAGTGTATTGGGGACTGTATCAAGGGGCAAATGAAGCCTTCAGATGTATTGGAGATCAGTTTGACATGCTTCTAAGACCAATCAGAGTTTACTGACGGGTTCATTTGACCTGCACGGCCTCCTTCTAAGCTGCATTGACCAGCTTCAAGCTGCTTTTGTGTTCCCTGTGACTTGTATGAGGAAACAAGCAGCTGTGACACCAACGCCTGTCAACACAAACCTTTAACCTTTAAGACCTATAAACTCAGGACCGGATTTACTCTCCCTGCTGCCCCAAGACCGGGTTCCTCAATGTGCGAGCACCCAACCACCCCCCGGGTGGAGAATGAAAACTGGATAGCGGAGGCGACAGGGTTACTTTGAATTTTTTTTATTGTTTTATTTTCCTTTTTTATCACTTTTTTTTAAATTCCTTTTTTAAATTTTAATTTATCTTGTAATCTTTTACTTGTATTATTTTTGATAATTTTCTTTATCTTGTTTTTTTTATTTATAATTATTTTCTTATTATTTTTTACTTTAATTATTACTTATTATTTTTTACTTATTTTTTTATTTGTCATTTTTTTAATCAATTTTTTTTTCACTTACATTTATTGCTATCACACAGCAGCTAACAATCCACTGTGTGATAGCAATTGGAGGTGACAGGTTCTCTTTATTGAACGTGTCACCTCCAATACAGGGGTTCTAGCACAGCACTGTGCTGGAACTCCTGTGACAGCTGAGAGGGGAAGACTGCTCTCCCCTCTCACTGTATACACGGAGCGGCAGGGTTAGTTTTAACCATGCCACTCTGCTCGCTGCTCTCCATCCTGAAGACGTCGGCGGCCAGCGAGGAGAGATACTCGGCGGCGGCGGGAGGACGGAGCCAGCATGGAGAGAGGTAGGTGCGGGGGGGAGGGGCAAAGCAGGACAAAATGTAGAACACAAATTACTGCCTGGCTCCCGCAACTGCACTTCCCGGAAGTCGGGAGACTTCAAACCACTGCCGCCCCTCTGCTCCCTGCCACCCCTCGGTGGCCTTGTGGGGAATCTGCCCCTGGCAACAGCACAAGGTTCCTCTAGGATTTGGGGGACCATTTAAATAAAATGTTTATAGGGCAAGTGCTGAGAAGCACTCCTGATGTCACATAGACCTGGACACTACTTCTAGGGTAGTTGAGAAAGATATTCTTCATTATGCTCTAACCATTCCCTATAACTGTAATAGGGGGCCCATTGCTGACTATGTCCAGTACTGGTGCTCCCTGTATGCAGCTCAGTGTCATTTTTCATGTTGCCTGTAGTATACCCATTCTCAATGCCCATGGCAGTTAGATTCTCCCTCTCATGTGGGCCTATGGAAAAATCAAACATACATCGCTAGCTCAGGGCAGTCTGAATAATGTACTTTAATCATACATCTGTCATGTTTCTACCATAGGTATCCTCATGATGTTGTGAATCACCTCAGCT
The DNA here is from genome assembly GCF_000935625.1 of Nanorana parkeri. Lineage (NCBI taxonomy): Eukaryota > Metazoa > Chordata > Amphibia > Anura > Dicroglossidae > Nanorana > Nanorana parkeri. Next base: position 564,061 of record NW_017307152.1, read on the forward strand.
GTGACGAAGCACGTAACTTTTATGGCGGCATAGTGAGCATCATTCCGGTTGTTCTGGACTACATCCACGAGGCTGTGTCGAGGCTGAGCATAATCCAGCCGCGTGTGGAGGACTCCGAGACCTTAGACAGGCTTATGGCCTTTCAGAAGAAAATGCAGCGTAAGGCAGGAAATCAAGGTGCGACACAAAACACGGGAGCTCAGACCACGGTCAGTCAGGGAAATCTTTCTGCCCGCTCAGTTAAAAGAAAGAAAAGGTATTTAGAGTCCTTCAAACCAGCCTGGAGGCCGTCTGGCCGCTTCTACACCACATAATCTATTAACTGTCTTCACTCCGCATTTCTTTTTTCCGAGAGAGCAGTTACAAAACATCAATTCTAAATTTCTTTAATCTCTCAGTCACTGATGCAGCCACCCCCTGTAGCCCTGTTGGGATTAGCCTAAGGCCCCGTTCACATATAGCGACATACCTTTGCAGCGGCCGGGATAGCACGACTTTCGGGGCGACGATCCAGCGACGGTCGCGCGACCTTCTCCGTCGGGCTCCATAGAAAAAAAAAAAGCAAAATCGCGCAAAATCCGCCGAAAAAAGGGTCCGGTAGAAGCGACTTGCGACGAGCAACGAGCGACATGGAGTTAAGACAGCTCCATTGAATAGCATTGGCCGGCGACTTCTCGCGATATCGCGCTGCAAAAATGCGCGAAATCGCGTGACAAGTCGCTATATGTGAACGTGGCCTAAAGCTGGCCATACACCTTACAACCATCGCACGTCTTTCGTTATGCGATGGTTGTAAGGTCATTAAAAGCTCGTACAATCTGCCCATCTTGGACAGGCAGATCACAAGCCCCCCCGCTGATCCCGTTCGATCGCGGGATCACCCGCGATTATAGTACGATAATCGGCAGGTATATGGGCACCTTAAAAGTGTTTTCCGGTTGAAGCCATGACCAAGATTTCTGTCCCACCCAAAGTCCCTTATTGTTGGGTTCAGAGTATTTGTAAAGTTCTTTATTTCCTTATGTGGTGTGTCATAGGTCATGTGCCCCCATGCATTTATAATATCTGAGATATGACAGTATTTCATCTCTTCCAAATGTGTTATTGGAGCAGTGATCAATACTATACCGGTATTTCGGTAACGAGTACCAATATTTTTTTTCCGGTACTTGCCGATACCAAATACCGAGTACCGGAAGTCCCATTTAGGAAGCCAGGTGGCGTGTAAAGACTCGCCACCCGGCTTCCCGATTAGCAAGGAAGCCGTCCCCATGCCTCTCGACACTATGTGACGAGAAACCATGGAGCCGGCTTGCTGGCCAATCATGTAAGCCGGACGTTGTGTAATGACATGGATCATGGCTTCCTGATTGGCCAGGAAGCCATGAGGTGACGAGGGAGCATGAAGCCGGCTTCTCGGCCATTCAGAAAGCCGGTCAGGGTGTCATTACACGCTGCCCGGCTTCCTGATTGGCTCCATGCTTTCTCGTCACAAGTGACAAGGGAGCATGGAACCGGCTTCCTGATACAGGAGGTATCGGGCTAGGCATCGGAACATTTGGGCAAGGAGTACTCACCCAAATACTCGGTATCGGCACAGATACCAATACTAGTATCTGTGCAACCCTAATCAATACCTTATGAAAGCAGCTGCTTTCTAAACCAAAACAGTGTTGTGGAGAATGCAGCCTGTGAAGGAGTTACAAGGAGCGGTGCTGATGATGCCTCTGCAAACTATTCACAGAATGCTGGTGTATTGCCAAACAGATTTGTAGGTTTTGGATTGAGTGGTGACAAATCAAAGCCTCTGCCATGTGTTTCTTGTTTAGGTCTTCAGATGTGCCCCTTATTTCCTGTCAGTGGGACAGGAACACAGACAAAAGTGACATGATGGTCAACGTTCTAGCTCTTCCGCACTCTATTAAAATAAGTCTGTCATTGCTGTGTCCCCATGACTAGTTACTAAAGCGAAGTTGATGCAGATGCTAAAAATTAAAGGCCAAATCTGGGCACAATAAGCAAACTGGAGTTAAAATTCTGTTTCACTTAAAAGAACTATGAGCTGAGTGCTTTTCACTCATCCTCATAGTTCTAGTCGACCTGTGACAATGAGACTGTCACAGGTCGGCTCAGTAGATCGGGAGGTGAGCGAACACATACCGGCGTTCACTCACTTCTCGATTCTGTCACTGCAGAGAGCCGTGACAGGGAAGGGACTGGATTCCCCCCTCCCTGCTCCGATCCTCCAGCGCTGACTGGCGGAACGGACGGGGGAGGGGGGCGGTACAGTTGGCTCTGCCTCTAGATAGGCAGAGCCAGCTGTCACTCACTCAGCTGGGTGGATCCAGACATAATTGTCGGGGTCCGTTTCAGCTGCGACGTCTCAGTATACCGTGAGCTGTATCTCGCGGTATACTGAGCTTTGGGTGACGGGAGGATGCTAGTTCATGTCCTCCCGTTACCCTCAGGAGAACTATGGGGAAAAGCCCTGACCCCATAGTTCTCCTTTAAAGCCACCTGCCATATTGTACACTTTTTTTTTCTGCACTCTGCAAGTTTTCTTATTTGCATATGTCTGGAAGTCCAGCTCCTGCTGTACTTACTGGTCACCCCCTCTCTTTCTTACCCTTTACAAAACACACACCCCATGGCTTTGTTTTTGTGAATAGGCAGGAGGAGGCAAAGGTCCAACCGCAGCACTGAGGTCTATGAGACCGGCAGCATTTACAGCCAAGCAGGCTGGAATTACATTGGGAGCTGGACTTCCGCCTACATGTAAAGAAGAAAATTTGCATGATGAAGGAAGTGTATCATATGGTAGGCGGCTTCAGAGGAAACAGAGTGTTCAACTAATTTAATAACACTACACTTATTTGTGCTCCGGGTTGGGCTTTAATGGCCAATGCTCTCTAAATGTTGGGTAGGAACGGGTGCATTAAATCCCCGCTCTGGGCTCCTGCCCTCCTCTTCCACCCCTTGGGATCCCCAGGGTGCTGTTGTTGTGCCAATCTGAAGGACACACGAAGTTTGGAGGTCTGTAGCTATTGACTCTGCAGACAGTTGGCGACTTCTGTGCACTGTGCGCTTCAGCATGCGCTGACCCCGCTCTGTCATTTTTTGTGGCCTACCACTTCATGGCTGGAGTTGCTGTTGTTCCCAGTTGCTGCCACTTTGTTATAATCCCACTAACAGGTGACAGTGGAAAATTTAGTAGCAAGGAAATTTCACGGAACACCTGAATCCAATGATTTGGAGGGGTGTCCGAATACTTTTGGCAATATGGTGTGTATATATGTGTGGCATCACAGAGGTGGGCTCTCTTTCATGGTGCCAAATAGATACGGCATGGTTTTGTACTGGGAACACCATCATTTGGCCCGCCCATCACTGTTACTAAGCTGTATCCCATAGTTCTCAGTTCAAATGGGGCCCACTGTGGATAGCAATGACTTCAAGGCCCAAATACAGAGGCGCTGGCTGGTCTGTGTGTAATCAACAGAAGGGAATGTTTTCCCCAATACAGATGCAGTAATAAAACCTGAAAGGTTCTAACTTCAGTATTCCATCCAAAACTAAACATGATCTTTGCTTGAATTCCACTTTAATTATGCACTTGCAAAATCACATATACAGGTGAAACTCGAATAATTAGAATATCGTGCAAAGTTCATTTATTTCACTAATGCAACTTAAAAGGTGAAACTAATATATGAGAGAGACTCATTACATGCAAAGCAAGATATTGGCTCTGCCTCTAGATAGGCAGAGCCAGCTGTCACTCACTCAGCTGGGTGGATACAGACATAATTGTCGGGGTCCGTTTCAGCTGCGACGTCTCAGTATACCGTGAGCTGTATCTCGCGGTATACTGAGCTTTGGGTGACGGGAGGATGCTAGTTCATGTCCTCCCGTTACCCTCAGGAGAACTATGGGGAAAAGCCCTGACCCCATAGTTCTCCTTTAAAGCCACCTGCCATATTGTACACTTTTTTTTTCTGCACTCTGCAAGTTTTCTTATTTGCATATGTCTGGAAGTCCAGCTCCTGCTGTACTTACTGGTCACCCCCTCTCTTTCTTACCCTTTACAAAACACACACCCCATGGCTTTGTTTTTGTGAATAGGCAGGAGGAGGCAAAGGTCCAACCGCAGCACTGAGGTCTATGAGACCGGCAGCATTTACAGCCAAGCAGGCTGGAATTACATTGGGAGCTGGACTTCCGCCTACATGTAAAGAAGAAAATTTGCATGATGAAGGAAGTGTATCATATGGTAGGCGGCTTCAGAGGAAACAGAGTGTTCAACTAATTTAATAACACTACACTTATTTGTGCTCCGGGTTGGGCTTTAATGGCCAATGCTCTCTAAATGTTGGGTAGGAACGGGTGCATTAAATCCCCGCTCTGGGCTCCTGCCCTCCTCTTCCACCCCTTGGGATCCCCAGGGTGCTGTTGTTGTGCCAATCTGAAGGACACACGAAGTTTGGAGGTCTGTAGCTATTGACTCTGCAGACAGTTGGCGACTTCTGTGCACTGTGCGCTTCAGCATGCGCTGACCCCGCTCTGTCATTTTTTGTGGCCTACCACTTCATGGCTGGAGTTGCTGTTGTTCCCAGTTGCTGCCACTTTGTTATAATCCCACTAACAGGTGACAGTGGAAAATTTAGTAGCAAGGAAATTTCACGGAACACCTGAATCCAATGATTTGGAGGGGTGTCCGAATACTTTTGGCAATATGGTGTGTATATATGTGTGGCATCACAGAGGTGGGCTCTCTTTCATGGTGCCAAATAGATACGGCATGGTTTTGTACTGGGAACACCATCATTTGGCCCGCCCATCACTGTTACTAAGCTGTATCCCATAGTTCTCAGTTCAAATGGGGCCCACTGTGGATAGCAATGACTTCAAGGCCCAAATACAGAGGCGCTGGCTGGTCTGTGTGTAATCAACAGAAGGGAATGTTTTCCCCAATACAGATGCAGTAATAAAACCTGAAAGGTTCTAACTTCAGTATTCCATCCAAAACTAAACATGATCTTTGCTTGAATTCCACTTTAATTATGCACTTGCAAAATCACATATACAGGTGAAACTCGAATAATTAGAATATCGTGCAAAGTTCATTTATTTCACTAATGCAACTTAAAAGGTGAAACTAATATATGAGAGAGACTCATTACATGCAAAGCAAGATAATTCAAGCCGTGATTTGTCATAATTGTGATGATTATGGCTTACAGCTCATGAAAACCCCAAGAACCCCAAATCCACAACCTCAAAAAAGTAGATTATTACATGCAATCAATAAAACAAGGATTGTACATAGAACAATATCGGACCTCTGAAAAGTACAAGCATGCATATGTACTCAGTACTTTGTTTGGGCCCCTTTTGCAGCACTTACTGCAATTACTTTTGCACAATATTCTAATTATTCGAGTTTCACCTGCATCTGTAAGGAATATTAACCATGGAAAAAGCTTCCAGTCATTGTTAAGGGAAAAAAAAAGCAAAATCACAGGCAAGAGGGGAAAGGGGGAGAAGGTTCTGGGTGACTCTGTATATCTCCTCCTATGGCTACTGCAGGAGGCAATGTAACTGATCTGATAGATGTACATTATGGCTTCATCATTACTTTCTATAGCAAATTAATACGCTTAATATTATTTAGCCAATAACTATGGCTGCCTTCAGCCTTTTTAAGTAGTTCAGCAGTCCATTTACAGCATGTATCACAGTATAATCATCTTTTCTCATATATGCCATGTGATGTAAGCAATGAATTATAAGCAATGGTCATTATGCTGCACATTTAATAAAAGCAAAATGATTCACTCATGTCATTTTTTCTTTTCTTTTTAGGTTGAGTAAGGCTGCTGATAGTACTGTGGATTAAATAAAGAGAACATAAAGGCAAACTAGTATTTTCCATTGTCTTGTACATTTTCCAAATCTACTGTTATTGCAAGAGTCAATGAATGTTACAGAAAAGGGATATAAGTTTACCATTCTCTGCCTTTTGGCTAAGATCAAGTGTAGTATCTGTTCTTATCAGTTGCCAGTGAAGAACGACACTGTCCATCTAAGGAGAGAGGTGGATGGTGGCTTAGTATTCACCGGCGTAATTGGTGGGTGCCGGAAGGGGTTCAGTCCCTTCTGGATGAGCCAGGCCCTGATGTGTCGGGTTGACCCCAGTGGGGATGGACCTCCGAAGGTGCTACCTTCTGATGGGAATGGGTGCTTGCTTGGTCTGGCTGGAGGGTTGGGGGGGGCGACAGAGCCCGTGGTGCTGTGCCCCCTGGGGGTGGCAGAGAATCACATTGGGTGTGGAACCCCAGCACCGAGTCACTGACACATGGACACGGCCCTTCAGCAGTTTCTGCACAACGCCTATTGGACAGGCCTTATGGCTAGTCCGGGGCAATATTTTTGCACTCCGGCCCCTAAGGCCTGTCAGCGTGGTGCACTGGCCCTTTAGATTTATTTATTGCACTTTATGATTGAAATTTTGACCCACAGAGACTAAGGGTGCAGGTACTTTCAGGGCCTTTTCCCGACGTTGGGGGAGGAGATTCTATGCCCTCATATAGGGTTCTCTGTCTCCTTCCACCTGGGGGGGGGGGACCGGGGGGAGGGTGGGGAAATTGTGGCCCCTTCTCTTCGGAGAAGGACCAAGCACTTTTTTACATATGTGATTCACTTTTTTTGTTCACAAGGGATTCATTTTCGAGCATGCTCCGCGGGCTTTCGAAAAAAAAAAAATCTGGGCCCATAACTGGTGTTTTAGATGCGGCCGATCCATTCATGATCTGCAAATATGCCTTTGGCCCACATATAATATAGCAGTCAGCCATGCACATTACCCATAGGAGAAAATCAAGCTTTGCTCTCTTCCATTGAGGGGCACAGGAATTCTTAGACTGTTGGGTTAAACAGTTACACAACCAGCATACCTCCGTTTTTGTGGTAGTGTCCTCAGGACATCAGTGGGCATGGCTTCTTTAGCTCTGCTGTTCTCCATTCATTTGGAAGATTTTATCTTTTTTACTAGCAAAAGCTGCTGGTAGAGTCAGGTGGGTAGAATAAATCCTAGCAGTCTTTCCAGTCCAACAATGAGGGCAGGTTTTCCTAAATTTATTCTGGTGCGCCATCTGCAACAGCCCTGAACTTCTGGAAATTCCCCCAGCCATCTACAGCTACTGGTAATTAAGGCCGGATATAAAAACCCTGCAAAGCTCTCTAACTAGCCAAGCAGCTCAGCTTCCCAGTTAATTATATACACTGGTTTGGCAGTTCACGTAGGACTCTGTTATTTAGGTCAGGCCAGTATGTTTTCAGTCAAGCACTAAGTGAGTTTTCCTGTTCCTGTCTCAGCAACCTACTCTGAGAGCTCCTAACAGGCCTATGCAAGGTTGAGCTTCCCCTCTGAGTATACAGTCTATGTGACATTTGCTATAGGTGCAATGTAAGTGTGTGTAAGTGTGTGTAAGTGTGTGTGTGTGTGTGTGTGTGTGTGTGTGTGTGTGTGTGTGTATATTGCACCTCTCTATTTTCTGTTATGGGCCATACTAGGGAAATGTTCCAATTTACTAACTTCTAACTGGCCTGCACAGCACTGGTTCTAAGCTGCATTTGATGTGGATTGCGGTGTTTACACAGGCTAGTGTCAAACGGAGCTGGTGGTGCTACTGCTCTAGGTGCCTTGGATAAGATGCAAGAGATAAAAGTACACAGACCAAAGGCTGTTAAAAGAACTAGGGGGTCAGGGCTTTTCCCCATAGTTCTCCTCAGGGTCATGGGAGAACACAAAACTAGTGTCCTCCCGTGACCCAAAGCTCAGTATACCGCGAGCTACAGCTCGTATTATACTGAGACACCGCAGCTGGGGCAGATCCCAACAATACTGTCTGGATCCACCCAGCTGCGGGATTGACAGCTGTCTCTGCCTGTCCAGAGGCAGAGCCAGCTGTACTCGCCCCCTCCCCCGTCCGTTTCACCAGTCAGCGGTGGAGGATCGGACGGGGGTGGGGGGGGTGGGTGGTGAAGGGATGGGGAGATGGCTGTGGGGTTAGATTTCAAGTGCAGAATTGCTCCCAAGCAGCAGCAGCTTCTGGAGGTGCAGGTGTTCAAATGTAGTGTTCTTAATAAACTGCTTTAGCTTTAAGCTGCCCATACACCTATAGATTATCTGCAGATAGTCACCCCTGCTGGCTCCCAAAATAACTGAACAATCTGGTTGGATGCAGGCATTGTTCAGTGAATACTTTAGCAAATCTAATTTGAGCTCTCTCGGGTCATTTGTACCTAGGTGTCATTGCCTCAGTTTTTTTTCTACCAACCTATTCATTGTTTTCATACCCGAAGAGAGCATCTGCCCCATCTTGGATCTCAAAATTCAGACTTCACTTGTTTCATGTCAGCCATATGAATTGGTGGACCTTACAGGCACCTACAAGGAGGCATGGTCTGGTTAACTGACCTTAAAGGTTTTTTTTATTAATACGGATGTATTAAGGGAAGCATCATATCTGCATTTTAGGTATTGATTGTGGCAATAAAGGTATCTGTACACTACAAGCAAGTAGGATGAACCTTATTGCTTCTACAGGTCAGGTATTGTGTGTATCCCATGCTCGCCTCCCGGACTTTACTAGAGCCTCTCCCATCCTATGGAACTCTCTACCCCAAGCTGTCCTATCTCCCACTCTGACGATCCCTTAAGACTCATCTCTTCACGGAAGCCAATCCCACCTCAACCTGACCACTGAACTATCACTTTCTCATACAATTCATTCCCACACAGCTACCTCATGTATCACTTCCCCCCTCCCTTTAGATTGTAAGCCTTCAGGGGCAGGGCCCTCCTTACCATCTTGTCTTGAATTGTATTGAGATTGTAATGTCTTCCTATTGTAAAGCGCTGCACAAACTGTTGGCACTCTATAAATCCTGTATAATAATATTGTTCTGAGTTAGTGCCTCACAATACTGAAGATATGAAATGCCAAGCCACTAGTGTTTCCAGAACAGGGGCAGCAATGACATTACTTTCAGTACAAGGATGCAGGGGATACAAATATACACTGACAGCAGCAGAAGGAAATGTCTCACAACTGAGGCAGCTGTAACTTTTTACCCAAACTTTAAACGCTAGCAGATCACATGTATTGCTAGTGAATCAGCCCCAACTTTAAACACTATCAGCTTCATGCAATCATGAGTGCAAAATCTTTAGGTGCAGTTACCTAAAACACAACAATCAGAATCCATTGTGTACCGGTTTGACTTCAGCAGTGTGAATCCGGAGTGGCTGCAGTTAAACAAATAGCATTATTGTTATTGAAAAAGGTGCAACCATGTAAGCAACAAGCAATAATAGTGCAAAACAATAACCTGCTTTATTTATTTGTTCACAGTTAAACACAAGCAAATAGTCTTAAACATTTCTGGGCATCCTGGTTTGGGCTGCTCCGGCCCAACGTAATGTGTCTGCAGCCAGTCCACCTGCTAGCAGAACATGTGGATTCAATATGAACTGTGGCCTGCTGGACAGTGACTGGGAATGAACGGCAAGAATGGGACAATTAGGGGGGGGGAAAGAGAGAAAGAAAAAAACCAAAAGGAAGTCCATTTAAAAAGACCGTTAGCTGCTCAAGTCGCAGCTATGCACTGGAAAATGATTAAACATTACCATGTAGCGGAGAAAGCAAATGCTTTGTGAATGCTCTAACATGATCACTTGAATAAAGTGTGCCAATATACAAATGATATCTTATCACAAATAAAAGCCAAACTGCACTATGCATCCTTTACCAATCTTGTGCAGTATTCTGATAAATACTATGCGACGTTTGAAGGTCCAGTGCAAAAACAAAACCCACCATGCAGCATGAACATAGAGAGGGATTTCAGCCAGAAATGTTCTTTGCTTTGTTCATCTACACTACGTTTATTCAAGTCAGGAAGGTTGGAGAGGGCCTGACAACCAACTCAGACAGTTTGCCCACCCATGTGGTCGTTGCTTGCCATCTAAGCTGTGAAGGCCCTTTTACACAGTAAGGTCCACTCCAAGACACCTCGGTAAGCAGTGCTGGGAGCGGCCATACTATTGGTTATCTAAATGAGCAGACATGATCCAAATGGCTTAGGGTGCAGAAAGAGGGACAGGCTATCTTAGCTGGCTGTCAGACATTGGCCAATTTGCAACTATCCCAAAAGTGCAGAGGGGGGCTGGATGGGATACTTCATTAGGGGAAAAGTATTATTCGAGTACCATCTGGGTTCACTGCAACAGTGAAAAACACTTGTGACTGGATTCCCTCAAATAACGGTCAGCTCTGCGATATGGACTCCATTACAAATTGACTGCACAAACCTTGTAGGTGTCAAATCAATAGAATGCTGGTAAAGAGGAAAGACAAAGATTCATCTGAAAGAAGATCTGAACTCCCAGAGCAAGTACATTTCTTTACTTCTACTAGCACTGGGAGATTGTGATTGGTTGTAACAAGCAGGTAATTCTTCCCAGCATCTAGGCCAGACATGGATTTCCTCAAAGACAAGATCACTTGAGACACGTTTGCAATCAGTTTTACGTGTTTATAAAACTGCGTAACAACCTGAATAGATAATCAGACTTATTTATTAAGGCAAGTCGAGGAGCAATGAGGATGTGCAAAAAGCAGCAACTCCTGAGTCCACTATACTGCAGCAACAACAGCAACAAGCTAACCTGTCTCTTCAGTATGCATACTTAACATAAGTTAGCCATACATGGCTGGAGTTCTCTTTAAATTAGTCCTTCACTGTGTTTTTAGAGCACATGAATGAGAGAAAATCAATTACCCTAGCCATGCTAAACAATGTGGATGGAGGAATCCCCAATGTATTCAGCAGCTGCAGGACCCACTGTCCCTTCTAACAGAATGCAGTGACTGCTCGGTCGAAATTTTCCACCCAGCTCAGATTTGCAAATCTACTTTTGTTGAGCTGGGTGGTGTTTGCAGGGCTACCCACCACTCATATTTCGGTCAATTCAGCACGAATCGGCCAAAATTTGAGTCTTAAGATCAGTTCTGAAAATAAGACTTAAAAACATCCCCCGAAAATCAAGGGTCGTCTTATATGCCCGGTATGGATGTGCGGTAATACTGTATGTACGGTAGCTTCGGCTACATACAGTATACTGCGCTGAGCCCATCACGGCAGGCTTTGTATTAATGAATACAAAGCCTGCCGTGATGGGCTCAGCGCAGTATACTGTATGTAGCCGAAGCTACCGTACATACAGTACTACAGCACATCCAGCGGGCTGGCAGATTAGCCTCCCTGGCGGTCTGACGATGTAATTTTTTTGTTCTTTTTTTTAACATTTAAAATTGCCGCCGGTTCCGCTCCCCTGCGACGCGGACGCTCGCAAGGGACGGAACCCGGAGGACACAGCGGGTATCGTGGACAAGGTAAGAGACTGTAATCCCGAGTGTGGCTCGGGGGTTACCGCTTATGGTACTGAAAATCAACTCCGAGCCACACTCGGGAATACCTCCATGGATGTTAGTGGGTGCATTGAAACATTATTTATAAGACGAGTATAGCCCAAAACCTATGTTTTAACAGAAAAAGTAGGGGGTTGTCTTATACGCCCAGTCACCTTATATGGCGGCAAATACGATAGGTGCTCGCATTGGAATGATGTATGCTGAGACAGGAGTAGCAAAGTGAGGACTTAAAAAGATTCCAAATTGTGTGTGCTCCCACAGTTAAAGTGACTCTAAACTCAGGAGTTAAATCTTAAAAATGCATTCAAAAGCACCTTATTAACAAACATCTATCTGATTTGTGTATCACTCGGCCTTAGAATCCTCAAATCATCTCTGAATTGGTGTTCTTCCTTCTGGAGGGGGGCTACGTTTGTCCGCCATGGTCCCTGTGTGTGTGTTGTAAAGTTGCCACCGCTACAAGCTCGCTCCCGTGATGGACTACAATCCCATGTTCAGGTTATTAATTTGTATTGCGATTTTAGTCCATAAAAGGAGCTTGGAGTGGTGACTACTTTACAACACACACAGGGACCATGGGGAACAAAAGTAGCCACCCTCACGAAGGACAGATAGTGTCCACACCAATTCAGAGATGATTGGAGGATCTACAGCCTAGTGATACACAAATAAGATTCATTTTTGTTAATAGTTAATGAACTTGATTGTATTTGTAACATTTAACTGCTGAGTTAAGTGTCACTTTAATGTGCTCCAAGAACGCAGTAGAGAAGCAATTCATTTTACGAAATCTCCAGCCCAAGCTTTTTTTGTTTGGGATTAGATAGCACAGGGATTGGATAGAGTGAGGTTTTTATTGCTTTCTGTATCCCCCACAGCCAAAAAAAATAATGGCAGGTGGTAAGTCAGGGAATTCTACTCAGTGTGGACAACCTTCCACCACCTTCACAAAACAGTGTACATGACAAGTTGACTTCAAAGCGTATAAATTATTACCAGGTACCTGCGCTTCTCTTCAGATCAAGACACCAGGTACCCTCAAATAATAATAAAAAAAAAAAAAAAGTCAGGTACTTCTAAACACCGGGTACCCGTGTTTGACTTGAGAAGTTCCTTTGTGTCCAAGGAATCGCTTTCCTCCAAGATTAGGCCCGAGCCCACTTCTCACACTAACCCATGTTCCCCGTCATTAAATTGTCAAACTCATAGGCCAATAGAGGATCGGGCATTTGACAGCTGAATGGCACAGGGTGGGTCATAGCCAAGGAGAAAATGGGGCTCAATATCAGCTGGGAGACATGTCAAGACTCTGTATAGGTCTAGGATCCACAGTCCTGCCCAGGCACAAAGGACATGATCTGAAGACAAGAAAAAGGTATTCGATATCACAAAGTGTCCAAACATGACAAAGTGACAAGAGAAATTGCAGTTCAAAAGACTCTACCATCCTCATTGCCCTTTGCACTGTCTCATGGCATAATGCTGTGTGTGCATTGAATTATAACCAAAATATCTTTGAACAGGGGGGCTTATGGATAGCACAGAAACCAACTCTTTAGCATATTCGTGTAAAAAAAAACAAAAAACCCAAAGACCTGAAATTTAGTGCACGTTTCCTGTAGTAACCAGATTCCAGGTTTTTCTTTCTCCTGCAGGTTTCAAAAAAAAAAAGAAAAAGAAAAACTGACTTATGGGAAACACACAAATTGCCTTTTCTATAGATGTAATAATACATAGGGCCAAGAGTTTTAGGATGTAGTGTCTACAATCGGGAAGGGGTGTGTCAAAGTGCAAAAAAATATACATCTTATAAGCTTCACGTACAGATTAAATGCCTTGAAACTGTTCCTAGTTGTGGAACGGCTTCCTACTCTGCCCCAGGGCATCCTGCAGAATGAAATGACAGAGGAACCAAAATGCTAGCTCAGCTTGTCGGAAAGAAACAGACCGTTTCATATCATGGCAAGGCCACAATTATTGGGTAGGTCCACACACAACTGGCACCTCCATTCTGGGCAAATGCCAAGGGGTTACAATAACCCCACCGGCTTCTCATGTCGCCCAAAGTCTACAGCTCTCTCATAACCCCTGGAGTTTATGGATTATAAAAGTACAAAGCCAAACCTTGAAGGCTTCACTTGCTACAGCGGAAGCGGCTAGACTCCAAGATAAGGGAAAACCTACAGCAGGGTTACTGGAGCCACTGAGAGATATAGGGAAACCATCGGGTGACTCTGGCCACTAGGCTGCACCGAAAAGGGAAAGAGCAGTTTCGGTGGACCGACCTTATAAATTTAACCTGTGCTTTGCCCATGAATGGCAAAGCAACGAGTTCACTCTAATGCTCGCCCTGACAGCTGCCCATGCTTGGATTTCTGCTCCGTTCAGCCATCTTGAACATAATAGACTAAATCCTTTGTAATCTGCCAAGCAAGACTTGGATGTTACATAGGGGATGAGGAGTCTCTCCCCATACCCATGTAAAAAAAAAAAAAATCCGGGTGTCTGAGCGACTACCCACCAAATGCCAGCGCAGTACGCGAGAGGGCAGCTGTTTTCCCATATCTGGAAGTGCACTATTTTTTTTATTCCAAGTGAGAGTAGGACAAGCATGTGTAGCTGCTTGGGCAACCATTGCAGTGAAACTCTTACTTTTCCCGGACAGGACAAAGCATGGGTATTACCTTGATTGTGTGGCAGAAAATAAAATGTCTTGTAATTGAAGATGAGCCCAGAAAAAAAAAATTGTTGGTCCCTTGTGACATTTTGGCATCCAACTAAGATTTAAGGCCACTTCTAACAAGCATTATGCTGGACTAAGCTGCCATTTTCCAGCGCCAGGGAAGGGGGCTGGCTGCGAGACGCTGGCGATATTTCCTAACGTAAGGGAGGGTGAAGATGGCATAGTTCTGACAAATATAAATGTTCCTTCCAGTACGTAAATACTCAGGCTGCGCTGATAGGAAGTACAAAAAAAAAGAAAAATATAGATATATCCATAACCACTGAAATCTCTCATCCCAGTGAGCATGACCAGTGCATGGATAAAAGCCATGACAGTCAAACAGGGCTACGGACTGGACAGTGTAGAGAAAAAGTATGTGCTTGGACCAGGGTACCCATGTTATTTTAGCCAATTACGGGCCTAAGTATCATGGAAGGAAGGGTGGAAGAAAATGCTTCATTGGGGAAGGGGGGGTTGAGTTGAGCTGTAGTTGATATGAAGGGGGGGGGGGGGGGGAAAATAAAGTGGGATGTGACGTAACGAGTTTCATCCCTTCCAGTTCTGGTGGTCCGCTACTGTTGCACTGCAGAAGTAGTGAAACATTTCCTGAAAGTTCAGACACCTTTTGATTAAAGCCAGGAGTGAGAAGGACAGTAACACTGCTCGCCTCCCAACTGTGGTCATGATGTGTCTAATCATAGTCCATTATCTGAAAATCCCGCACACTTGATGGGCCAGCATTACCAGCAGTTGAGCTCACAGCTCTGGCCTCAGATCCAGGTCCCTGACATAGCTCGGTCTTCAGGATCTCCGAAAGACTGCAGATACCTTCCTCGTCACAATGGCTCTCACTCTTGTTGCGAAACAGCTCCCGGGCCCGGATGCCGAGAAAGCTCTTGGCGTTCGGGTAAGAGCCGATGGTCAGGTGACCTCCAGAAGGTAGCTCCAGCAGCTCTCTCTGGGTAGGAGGTAGGTTCGATCCCGCCTTCTCTGGTGTGGACAGGGTGCTACTGCTTCCACTGTGACTGCTCCCTCCGCTGCTTAAGACACTGGTGTGCATGGAGGTGTTGGCATCAATGCTACCATTCGCCTCTTCTCTGAAGTCATCAGGACAGGAAACAGCCGGGCAGTCCACATCATGTCTGCAACACCACAAATGGAAAGCAATATATGAACAATATATTTTAAGTATGCAAGGAAATTTGACATCATTTTAAAAGAACAGCATGCTTGGCTTGAAAGTAAACCCGTTTCCAGGCCTGATTCAGACTGAACAGATCATTAAAATGTATGAAATGATCTCCCTTTGATGTGGCAAGAAGATTGGTAGAGGGGACATGGAGACAAAGTACGGGACGGGAACTAAGAAAGACAGGACTGAAGGGAAGAGAACCTGAACATCTGACAAAGAACTGATCCTAAATTGATGGAGGCTGACATCACTGAGACCAGAGAATTTCCAGATTAGTGGTAAAGTATAATTGTAGAACTGTTTGCTGCAGTAAAAATGATCTCTATTTCAATTTTGGGATCCCAATTTTAGAAATCTATCATACTCGTTCATGCACAGTACGGAGTTTGAGCTTTAAAAGAGAACTACGGGGTAAGTGTTTTTCCCAATTGTTCTCTTAAGGGTCACAGGAGGACATATACTAACCTCCTCCCGTGACTCAAAGCTCAGAATATCGCAAGCTACAGCTCGCGATATGCTGAGACAGCCGCAGCCGGGACGGATCCTGACAATGCTGTTGAGATCCACCCAGCTGCGTGAGTGACAACTCTGGCTTTGCCGATCTAGAGGTGTAACCCGCCCCCTCCCCCATCCGTCATCCGTTCTTCCAGTTAGGAGCTGGAGGATCGGAGCGGGGGGGTGAGCAAGTGAGTGAGCAAGCGACGGTATGTGTTCGCTCACTTCCCAATCTATTGAGCCGACGTGCGACAGTTTCATTGTCACACGTCGGCTCTAACTGTGAGGATGAAAGAAAAATCACTCCCCTCATAGTTCACCTAAATATTTGTTTGCTGGGAGAAGTCACGTGTTAAATCTGCACATTCTATCATCATCACAACCTACTAAGCTACTGAGATATATGGTTTTACTAATATCTACATTTTTTTTTTTTCATAGCATCATACTTACTGATCAATTGCATTCCATATTTTGAACTTTATTATCTGGGAGTGCCGAGTATTTCACACATTGTCCAACATTAGCAGCTGACAGAGCAGGTAGGTTAGCCTTAAGCTGCCCATACACCTTACAATTATCTGCAGATTTTCTATGGTCAGATGGAAAAGGTGCCACAGATTCCTCCATCTATGCTAATCTGTGTGGATGGAGTAATCTCCACCTGGGCCAAGCTTCCGTAATCTTGTCTAGTCGGCCCCGCTGGCTGTCAACATACCTGAACAATCTGATTGGAAGCAGGCATTACTAAAATATTTTGAGAGCCAGCGGGGCTGACTAGCAAGATTACGGAAGCTTGGCCCAGTGGGAGATTCCTCCATCCACACAGTTAAGTGTAGATGGAGGAATCTGTTGCACCTTTTCCATCTGACCATTGAAAAGCTGCAGATAATTGTAAGGTGTGTGGGCAGCTTTATAACAGAAGGGTGAGAATTGGCGACAATATCAGCCCTATTAACATGTTACTTGCACTCACCTTTCTTCAGCAACTTCTGCCGTTTCTGTTTTTTCTTCCAGCCGTTTTTTTATCAGACCTTCCCTCTCCAGCTGGCAGTACAGCGACAGGATTTCCCTCTCAAAAGACTGACTTATCCTCTTTTGAGCATTGTACTTGCTCTCCACTGCCTGCAACTGCCCTCTAAGAAACAAGAGAATAGAACATGGTTTGCTGCTTACATAGTGAAATTGAAGAACTAATATGTTATCACTCCTTAACAAAATCACCACAAATTGTGTTGTGTTTTTCAAAAGGCAGAAGCAGGTTTGTAAAAGGACAGGTGCAACATTAGGTGTCAGCCCCACATCCAATCACTATCCAAATCTTGCCGACTCAAATCTCCATAACATTTCCAAAATACGCCCCTTTTAAAAACAAACAAAACCACAAAGCTTCTAATTCACTCCCTTGTAATCTCTCGCCTCAACTACTGTAACTCCCTCCTTGTTGGCCTACCACTAAGCAGGCTATCCCCCCCTTCAGTCTATCATGAATGCTGCTGCCAGACTCATCCACCTTACCAACCGTTCAGTGTCTGCCGCTCCCCTCTCTGCCAATCCCTCCACTGGCTCCCATTTGCCCAACGAATACAATTCAAAATACTAACAACAACATACAAAGCCATCTACAACTCTGCCCCCTAGCTACATCTCCAACCTCATCACAAAATATCGCCCAAACCGTCCTCTCAAGACCTCCTGCTCTCCAATTACCTCCTCCCATGCTCGCCTCCAGGACTTCTCCAGAGTGTCCCCCATCCTCTGGAACTCCTTACCCCATTCTGTCCGCCAATCTCCTACGCTGTCCACCTTTAGGCGATCCTTAAAAATCCATCTCTTCAGGGAAGCCTATCTCATCTCAACATAACTGCCTTTTACTTCCTCCAATAACTCAATCCAATGATTACCTTTTGTATCGCTTGCCCCTCCTACTAGATTGTAAGGTCTCACGAGCAGGGCCCTCCTAACCCTATTGTACTGAAACTGCATTGTATTGTAAATTGTATGGTAACTGTACTGTCTCCACTATTTTGTAAAGCGCTGAGCAAATTGTTGGCGCTGTGTAATAATAATGATAATAAATAATACTCATAGCAAACAATCAAGATCCAGCTTCTCTACGGGTCTGGCTTAAAGGAAATTATTTGCAATTGGTTTCTTTCGGTCACTTCTATGTGTAAATTTCACAATACATCCACATCCTTTCTAGCCAATCCATAATGCTGGCTATAACCTGTGAGCATCACCGCAGGATAACACAATTCCTGGTTAGAAACGCCAGTGGTGGTGAAGGGTGGGTGAGCAATGATGAGACATTACACACCCAACATAAAAATTGGCTTAGTTAACAGGACAGTTCCATGGGTCACATACAATAAAATCAGGATAGGTCTACACATGAGAATCCACAACTCTTACCTGTTCTTGACTTTGACATCTTCCAGAAACTTCTTCTGTTCCTGGAAGTGCAGTTCCTTTTTGGCCAGCTGAGACTCCAGCTCCAATATTCTTTTCTGGGTGCTCTCCAGTCTCTGGCTTTGCTGAACCACCAGAATGCGAGCCTTTTCCAGTTCCTTCTTAAAGGAGGCCTGCAGCATCTCCACTTCCTGTGCAGAATACAGGATTTATGTCAGCAATCATACAGTAGTGTCAAATGTGCAACTGCACCCTATGGACCTCCAGGCAATAAGGGAACTGTGAGAACTGATATTCCATTTCAGCCACCACTGCCAAAGCATGCCGGGAGTTTGTCTAATCCAGTTCTATATTGCCGAGTTCCCCGCCACTCTTCTCTTGTTTGTCTAACTGTACATCTATATAGCGATGACACCATGACATGCTATTATTCAAATCTTTAATTAGCAACGTGCAGAGTGTGTCCAAGAAGTCGTTATGTTGTCAGATAAAGAATTATACCAAATGTTCAAAAAAAACAGGAACACAAAGTGTTCCCAAGAACATAAAACTGGCTGCATTCATGTTCCTTTTTTCCCCTTAAGAGAAATATGAGGCGAGTGAAAATCACTCATCCTCATAGTTGGAGCCGACATGTGACAATTAAACTGTCACACGTCGGCTCAATAGATCGGGAAGTGAGCGAACGCATACCGTCGCACGCTCACTTCTCGATCATCTCCCTGCAGAGAGCCGTGGCGGTCAGTCAACGCTCCACGCAGGGATTCCCCCCGTCCGCTCTCCTATCCTCCAGAGCTGAGCCAGCTGTCACTCACGCAGCTGGGTGGATCGCGACAGTAATGTCGGGATCCGTCCCGGCTGCCTCAGTATACTGCGAGCTGTAGCTGGCGATATACTGAGCTTTGGGTCACATGAGGACGCTAGTATATGTCCTCCCATGAACCTTAAGAGAACTATGGTTAAAAACACTTACCCCCATAGTTCTCTTAAGTTTTACTACTGTATACATGGAGAAGCAGTATTGCCACCCCAGGCTGTTTGCTCCACTACAGAATACTTCCCGTAACCCCCCTTTCCAAAACATAGGGGGTATTCTGCAGCTCACAGAAGTGAACTAGACGGAGTCAATACCACTGCGGCGGTGGCAGAGCACACACGATGTTACAAGCTCGCTGGATTTCTGGAATAATCAACAGATCATTTTTTCGAAGTGTTCCCTAGGTAATAAAATAGTTTACTAGTATTATTGCTGATTAGTACTTGCAAACCTCTTCATTTCATAAATATGCATTACAAGTCCCTAGCTACATCCCACACCAACCCTATTAGCTGGGTATGGACAGGATATATTAGGGGAACAGTTGCATCTTCCTAACAGTAAGCAGAAAAGCTCTGTCGATGTTTAAATTCTAACACCGGATCTACCTGAGGTCACACAATGCTCCGCACAGTGCTCATGACAATTTCAGCAGGTCCAGAGAATTTGCACGCTTAAAGCCAAACTTTAGACAATTTTAAGTTTTGGATATAGTGGGGAAGAGTTATATATTTATGTGACCCCCACACTGGGGATATTTTCCCTTTCCATCTCTGTGATGCCCCTATTAGAAACAAGGGTGGTGATGTACTTGCGGCAGGAAGGCATGGGCAGTAATAAAAACAATGTCAGAATTTCTGCGCATTGCCTTTGTTTCCATATGATTTGCCGTCGCTTCCTCTGACACAAAGGGAAAGTCTCCAAATAGGCAATCTTGGAGAGGAACTGCTGCACTCCTTACCGGAACCCCTATGTATAAAGGAGGGTGCTGAAGTAACCATTGATGGCGCCGTGCATCTTCAAATATATGATAAATGTCACCAGCACACCTTGTTTTGTGACAGTCTGCATCAATAAAGAAGATGGATTATTGGCACAAGACATAGGTGTGCTGGTGACATTTATCATACAAGTCTCTAAATAGGGACAAAGACTATAGAAACCCGATGAGACTCAAACCCTTACAACTCTTCCTAAACAAATGAAAACATTTTGGGCTTCAAGAATTGGTACAGAAAGGAGTAGCAGGCGGTTTCACCAGGCATTTTCCGTAGTCATAATGTACGCAGAATAGAACATACCTTATCAGCATTGGTGTTTTTATGCTGCAGCTGTTCCACATAAAGCTCATTCACCTCCCCGAGAATCAGAAGCTGCCGGTTCAGGAACTCCATCTGATGCTGTACAGACTCGCTGTTTGACAGCTTTCCACACAAAGATTAAAAACACAGGTTAGATCCAGAAAGTTCTTTATAGAAAACACACTGCCACCCCCAGAATACACTCATACAAGTAATCAAAGATAGGGGGCCAGACTTACACAGCCCTCAGCTCTTTCCTGAAGACTGATAAGCTCAGGGATGCAAACACACAAATAAAAGGATAACACTCCCTTAAAAATCATCTTGCAATAGAAAACTGGTGGGTCAAGTTCCGCTTCAAGGTACCCCGCTTGGTCAAACTGCTGGTCTTGGCTTAGAGGTCAACAACTACAAAATGCCGATCCCAACTTAAAGGTCCACAACTAGCCTGTAAGAGGGGCGGAAAATACCTAGAGGTGGATTCCATCTGGCCTGACTCATCTACAATAGCCCTTGGCAAAGACAAAAAAGAGGTCAACCTTGGTCTGTGATTAAAGATACCCCAGGAATTTTTTCTGGAGTGAAGGGAATTCTTGCTGCTGTTTTTAGGTATGCTGTACCTCAACACTCTTTCCCCCTAGACGTTTGAGGCAATAAAATTCTACAAAAAAAAATTGAAAAAAAATCATCTTGCAATAAACTACATAAGCATCTTTTATGAGGCAACTGTGTGCCTGATGGGCAGTTACAATCCGGTTAGTGTGCTCTTCAGCAGCTATGTTACCTGAACACACAGGAGGATCTTTTTGTATAGTAATGGCTGCCGAAGCAGTAAAAAATTTAAAGAAAAGTGGGCCGGACCTGAAGGATAAGGCAAAAATAGAGAAATCATAAAAGAGGGTAAAGGAAACAATTAGAAGTAGAAAGGGCTGATACAAAAGGAAAACTATAAAGTATTTTGCTTAGCACATATTTTAGGTTATTAGTAGAAAATGTACCTTATATTATGTGCCTTTTCAGCTGCTTGCAGTACCAGACATCCATTATTCTACAGGACATACACATTCATAGATTCCCCTACAGGGACTGCCTATATCTTACTACAACCACCCAGCCTCCCTGTTCAGGTTAGTTCTAGCTAAGAGAATCATTTTTAGTTTATTTCAGGACAATGTGATTTGTTTCACGTGTTCACGCACTTTCCTTACATATATATATATCTTACTTACTTACTATTCATCCTAAAAATAGTAGGAATACCGATGTAGTAGAAGCCTTTTGTGTTTCTTTCATTATAGGACCCTCGTGGCCCTAGAGCTATTACAATACCTTTGCTTCCCAAGCTTCAATACCATAATATTAGGCTGAGAATGGCTTCCTGACTTTGCAGGCTCACGGCAGCTGCCATTTCTGGCGATGGACGAATCTAACCCCCGCTAACGGACAGTATAATACAAGAAAAAGTAGACTAAAACTGCACACACTAATGACAGACATATCTCACCTTTTGAGACACCTGACTGAGTCTGAGCTCCGTGTGGCACACCTTGTTGTTAGCTTGTTTCACCTCAGACCGCAGATAAGCTATCGTATTGCGGCAGTCCTCCAGCTTACTCTGTGCCAATACAATAAGAAGAATGTTAGTTTTCAGCTTTAGTCCACCCCCAAACTCTTGAAGTTTTAATGCTGGAGGCACCCAAAAACCCCCCCCGCCCTTATGTATTTTGCTAGTAAAGACCGGTGATCCACCACAGCTGTCTCGGCCCCATGTCAGAGCCAGAGCTCTTTAAAGTGGACGGGAGCATAGGCTTTGTTAAGTGGAGGGGCTGTAAGTCTGGTTCAGCACCATTAGTTATATTTTCCTAGAAAATAGGAGAGGAAATATGATGAAAAAGTTTATTGGAAAGAAAAGGCTTTTTTCAGTTTTTATAAACATATTAAAATATTTTTTATTTTCAAATATTTTGTTTTATATTTTTTAAATATAAATATTATTCTTTTCATTATCACTAGAGGGAATCGGGAAGTGAGCGAATTAATAGCGTCGCTCGCTCACTTCTCGATTTATCCCTGCAGAGAGCCGTGACTGTCACTCACGGCTCCCTGCAGGGATTCCCGCCCCTCCCCTGTCCGATCCTCCAGCGCTGACTGGCAGAAAAGATGGGGGAGGGGGCGTGCACAGCTGCCTCTGCCTCTAGATAAGCAGAGCCAGCTGTCACTCACACAGCTGGGTGGATCTCGACAGTATTGTCGGGATCCGTCCCGGTTGCGGCATCTCGGTATACCTCGCTCGCGGTATACTGAGCTTAGGGTGACGGGAGATCGCTAGTTTGTGTCCTCCCGTTACCCTTAGGAGAACTATGGGGAAAAGCCCTGACCCTATAGTTCTCCCTTAAGTATCCTGAATAGTGCTAAGACCATTGATCTAAAGCCAGTGTATGCACTGGTCAAAGCCCCACAACTTCTGGCTGCCCCCACCGGCCGTACGGTTTGCTTTTCCCCTTTCTCTTTGGATCTTTTCTGGTGGTAGGTGGTCAGCGTGGTTATTTTCATCATTGTATGGAAGTGCAGCTCTCTCCACTCATAGGATGTCCTCAGTCTACCCCTGACTGAGGGCATCTAGTGGCAGAAAACAATTACTGTAGGCGGGCAGCTTTGCCGCAAGAGTAGGTGAGCCTTGCTGCCAGATATGTTTTTTGTTTTAAAGAAAATGGGGGGGACCCTTGATTTAAAAATAAATAATTGCTACTCAAGTGGATCTGAAGCATCACCTTCAATTCCTGGCTCTGGTTGTAGAATTCCTCCCGGTCATGCTGGAGTTGCCGTATCTGGCTGTGCAGCTGGTTGACCACAGTGTCCTTCTCTTCCTGTAGTTTCTTGTACCGTGCCTGCTCTATAAAAAGGCTTTGTTTTATGGCCTGGAGATCTGCTTCCTGCATCTTCAGCTGGCCTTTCTGAAAGAAAAAGACCAGCATATGAAAAAAGGTGGAAACTGTGCTTTTTCTAAGCAGTTTATGAACTATACACAAGTACAAGACCTACCATACTGCAATATGTATGTCTTTAACTAAAAGGAAAGAGCAACAAGACATAAAATACATTGGGCATTCTTGATTTACTCCAGCTGGAACCATGAGTGAATCACATCTAAGCAACTCCTGTCTGGGATACTGATTGATCACCATTATTGGAGCAGTCACATCACAGCTGCAGAGAAATCTAGGTTTCTGATCTCTAGCAACAGTCCACGCTCTCAGAAAGAGAAGGCGAGTCTCTGATGTGCCTGATCAAGCTACCTGCCCACCAAGTGAACACTATCCATTGTGAGTCAATCTATTCTGTTTCAAAGAAAACATACATTAACATTCTTTAACACCGAGTGCCTCTGTAATTACACTGGTACACTGTGCATTTGATCCAGAAAGAAGAAGATTAGAGCCTGTAAGCTTGGAGACAACCAATCTACCCAGGACAACCTGAGTCCGTTATGTGGTTGATGCGAAAAGATTCCATCTATTTTTCTAATGAGGATTGCCCTCTGCTGGTGACTGTTGGGAAGTGCAAAATATTCAAAGTTACCAAAAATAAGACTTTAAGGCCTCATTCACACGAGAAAATGCCGACACGTACAGCTCCGTGCACGGCCGTATCAGGCAGCTCCCGGGAAGGACAGGTGCTGCGTGTGATTTGCTGCGCGTGTGGCCTTACACCCCCCCACGCTCACCTCCGTGCGGGTGAGCGTACTCGTACGCTGACAGGACGGATCCTCCCTGCGTCTGAGCCAGAAAACACGCACCCGCACGGACCTGTGATTAGTATGCAGCCCGTCTTTCTCTATGGGAGTATGCGGCCATACAACACCCTACGTTCACCTCAAGTGCAGGTCCGTACAGGTGAGGGTGTCCTGGCTCGGACGCAGACAGTAGGGCGGTGTACAGCCGCGTGCTCCCATAGAGAAGGACAGGGGCTGAGTACTAATCACACACAGCACCTGTCCTTCCTGGGAGCTGCCCGATACAGCCGAGCATGCAGCGCAGAGCTGTACGTGCCGGCTTTTTCTCGTGTAAACGAGGTCTTAAGAGTCACATTTTTGTTCTAACAATGCTGCTTAAAAGCCAACAGCCAAAGGGGTCTATGGATACCATTGTTATAGCCTGTATGGGTTTTATGGGCCCATTGGGAAACCAGTGCCGGTATCAGCAAAATGGAAATGCAGTCATAACATGTTCTCAAACTATGGATGTAGTAGAGAGAAGTTAGAACCTCTGCAAACATTTACGGCTGTGCTCCTGTTGAAGACCCACCCTCACTTTTTAGCTTTGTCAGCATCGTCACCACGACAAAGGAATAATCATTTTATTGCTGTTGACAGGAGTTGTTGTTAAAGTGGGCTTCTGTCAAAGCTGGGATTTCTACCCACTTCATGTTGTACCTCTGGGATAAGAAATGTGCCAACATTTCCCCAGTAGTGCATAAGTTTTGACTCCTGAGACTCTGATCACTCCGCCCCGCTACAAGTACTTTCACACACAAATCAAAATATAGTTAAAAGGAGAACTATGAGGCGAGTGCTTTTCACTCACCTCATAGTTCTAGCCGACCCAGTAGATCAGCTCAGTAGATCGGGAAGTGAGCGAACACATACTGGCGTTTGCTCACTTCTTGATCCTGTCACGGCTCTCTGCCGTGACAGGGGAGGGGCTGGATTCCCCCCTCCCTGCTCCGATCCTCCAGCGCTGACTGGCGGAACGGACGGGGGAGGGGGCGGGTACAGCTAGCTCTCACGCACGCAGCTGGGCGGATCCAGACATAATTGTCGGGATCTGCTTCAGCTGCGGCGTCTCAGTATACCGTGAGCTAGTTTGTGTCCTCCTGTTACCCTAAGGAGGAGAATTATGGGGAAAAGCCCTAACCCCATAGTTCTCCTTTAAAATCATTTAAAAAAAACAAAAAACACTCATACAACAAACTGAATAATCACTGAATAAACTAAACACATATTCTTTACAGATTCACCTTATTTTATATACAGAACAATATATTTTTAACACATTCGCCTCACTGTCTGGTGATCCAAGAGAGGACTGCTATATCTACCTATACATATACATACTTATTTACATACATATAAAAAGGAGAACTCACCATAGCAGCATTCTGTTCCTCAAGTGTTGTCACCTTGATGACCTTGCGCAGAAGACGGCGATTGCGTAGAGCATGCTGCTGCCTCTTGAATCGCTCATACAAAAGCTGGTTATGTAGAAGCACCAACTGGTTTCGCAGTGTGTGGATCTCATCGGTTGGAGGAGAACCTGATGAGTAAAATCAAGTCTATACAACTGGTACGATGAAATATAACAGGAGTAGAAAACCTGGAAAGGAATGCTGGGATTTGTAGTTCCACAACAGAGGGAAAGGTTCAGGCTGCATAAACAGGTGTATTACGCTTCTAAAACAACATTCAAATACCGTGATTTAAAGAAAATGATCTGTGTAGTACTTGGTTTGACTTCAGTCCAACAATTACCCAACAGAGGGTCACATTTTGAGGATCATCTTCTAGTTGGTGAACCTGATCCTCCAGAGACCAAGCTTAAACCACTTGTGCATCCTTAAGACACAATCTGATGGGTATATTTTGAAAATTGGGGGGGAAAAATGGTGTGGCCCACATTCCTGAACTAGAAAAGTGACAAATTATATCTGGTTTGTTGGTTTGGGCAATTAACCTTTTCTGCAGAGCCTATAAAAAGCATTCACCCCCTTTGGCAGGTTTAAGGTTTTATTGTTCACAGAACATTGAATCACAGTGGATTTAATGATGTTTTTTTACATTGATCAACAGATTAAAGAACAGAATATACTCAATGTCAATGAGATATATCTGCAGAGTGACTTAAAAGGGTAAACTCGAACAATTAACTTTTCTTATTTGGTCCATTCTGCTCTGCTTAATAAACCATTGTAAGTGGTTATACTCACCATAAAATCCTTTCTAGGAGTCCATTGAGGGAAACAGGAAGTCTTAAACCTTAAAAAAGGACTGGACCCTGGCAAAAAAAAAAACTGTGGGCCAGAAGAGGATAATCCCTCCCCAATACAGGCATGTCTTGTGGCAAAGTAGTACTGAGAGCATGACCATAAACACCAAGGAGCGGGACCCGTGTGCCTCAATGGACTCCAAGAAAATAATTTTTGGGTACTAAAATCCTCTCTCATCCAATGAGGGACATGGGAAGTCTTAAAACTTTAAGCATCCAACAGTAGTCCAACTGAGGAATTAGGTGATTGCCAGCAGCCCAAAGAGCCATTTGAAGGACCCAACACCCAAATCTGGCAAAAGATGAGGCGGAAAGTCCACCTGGAAGAACTTCAAACGAGTGAAGGGAGGAAAAGGTGGCAGCATTGCAAATCTAAGTGAGCCTACGGTCACATCTGGAATGCCAAAAAGTGAACCAATCTTTCTGAAAGAAGCAGTGGCTGAGAGACTGACTGAAACAGCTCAAAACACACCCAGGCAATGGAGGTAAAACTTCCTTTTGCTGATCCAGAGCCAAGCAAAGGAATCAGACTCAGAGATGGGCCTGTCTCAGAACCTGGGCTTCAACAGCAATGTTGTTAAAGTCAGGGGACCAAGAAGCAGTGACCATTAACAGAGAATATCTTGATGGCCTGGCAGTGCGTCTGCTAGAAGTCTTACCAGGTAAGCGTACCACATCTGCCTATGCCAATTTGGAGCAATAAAGATAATTGGATGCCCTCTATCTCGACAAACCTGTCCAGTATGTTTTTTAACCTGGGGGCCAGAAGGTCAAAATCTGGCAACCACCACCTGTGGCACAGTTCCAGGAACACCTCCAGGTGTAGAGACCACTCTTCTGGGTGCAGATTAGATGGCCCTCAAACAGGCTGTTCCATCACTGAAGGGACTACTAGGAAGGGACCCAAATCTCCAAGATGTTTATCAGGAGGCGAGATTCCTCTCCCAACCAAGTCTCCTGCACCAACAAGGTAACCCGGAACCCCACCCCCCCCTCCCCCTTTTACCCAGCACAACAAGCAAGCACCCATTGTGAGAATCTTCCAAAAGAGAGGAAGAAAAGGACTTTCTTAAATTCAGAGTCGGGTTCCTAAGCCATCAAGCCAGGAATATCCTGGTCCTTGGTGTCAGCTGAAATCAATCTGTACAGAGACTCGACTGGTCTGCCCCATAATGACAGAATATTTTGTTACAGATGCCTGGAGTGAATTTGGGCAAAGAGAACTGCCTTGAAGGAGGCTACTATAAGCCCCAAGACTCCCATGCAGAGAGTCAGATGGCTTCTAGATTGAAGAGTTTTAACCCACAATAAGAACATTAAAGCTTTTACTGATAAAGGAGTACTCTGGCCTGAAACGTGTCCAGGACTAGACCCAGATACTTGAAATGAGACAGTTCCATCGACGATTTCTGAAGGTTTAAGGATCCACCCGAACCTTTGCAATGTCTGGAAAGTCAGTCAGAGATAAGCTGTCTGACAGCACCCTCGTCAAAGAGGTTGTCCAAGTAGCAGTCTAACAAATGCCATAGCAGCTCGCATGGATGCTATGGGGTCTGGGGCCTGATTAGGGGGGCTTTAGGCAATTGAAATATTGAAAATCTATGTGCATGAGAAGAGGAGAACACAGTACTGCAACATTACCAGATTGCATAGGTTGCTGTTGACACTGCCCCGTACTCCCCATTACATTTTCAATCAAAAAGAGCTGATGCCTGAAGTACAGGTGAAAATTGCAGAATCGTTAATGCGAGTCACAGATCTGGCTTCGTAGGCTGCGCAATCAGAATTTGTTTCACTGTCTTAGTAATGTAGATTTATTGGCCTCAGAGTTCCTGGTCATCCTGGCCAGCACTATAATTAAACCTTCATTCCTAATGCAGTGTTCTTTTAAAAATAAATCCTCTGTGATTTAATGTTTTGGGACAACAAAACATGAAAGCTTCCAAAGGGGAATGACTTTTTATACAAACTGTATAGTTATTATCTATATCTAGGATTAGAACATATTTCCATCGTATACATAAATCATTCCCTGCTTTTTTTAAAACCTAGAATTCTAAAAGAAATAAAAAGAAAACAAGAATACGCAAAAGGAGTCGCAGAACTGTTTAAATATAGACAAGACCAGCTCTGCAGGAAATTGTGGCTCCTCTCAATGTTTTTAAAGCGAGGTGAACATAGAGAAAAGGACTGACCTACAACAGCCTCACTTAGGTGACATTCAGTCATATGACGGCAGCACTGTGAATAAGTGCATGGACTATGCACAGGGCTTGAAAAATGTTAGGGTGTCTCACCAGTCAGCATGACCGGACTAAAGCCTTGCAATTTATGTTAACATTTTTTAGGGACACAGCTTTCTTTTGGAGGTATATAATTACCACTGGGGGAGGTTTATTATTTACTATATAAATGAAAAAAGTACCATAAATTTCGGAAAAGAAAATGTTTTACCTACGTTCTGTTAAAAAACATTTATTCTTACCCATATTATTGGTAAAATATAAAAAAACGGGTCAAGGCGGGTAAATAGACACCAAACATGCCAGGCTTTAAAATTGTGCTCTCACTCAGACGTCCGCGGTGACAATGTGCGGCACAATCATCGTTTTTGCACGTAGGTGAACCGGACGCATGTTTGTGTGTGCATGTGGGGGGGCGGGGGGACTTAAATGTGTTTTTTTTTATACTTTAATTTTTTTAATCACTTTTTTTTATACTCAACTTTATTGCTATCACATAGGGGGGCTAAGAGGCCTCTTATGTGATAGCTAATTGACATTACAGGTCCTCTTCATGGAGACATCAGGGGTCTCCAAGACCCCTAATGTCACCTAGGGACCCCCAGAGAAGCTGATGAAGCAGAGATCTGCTTCAGCAGCTTCTAAAACTGGAGAGTGACAGCAGAATGCGGAAGTGATGTAATATACATGACTTCCTACATTTGGGGACGGAGAGGAGATCAGAGGGAGATCGTATACTGAACTCCCGTCACAGAGCAGCCGTGCCGGTTGGGCTCTGGCGTCCTCTCGTCACAGACGAGAGGATGAGCGGATTTTTCAAGCCCTGACTATGCATGTTCTCCCCATTTGTGTGGCTTTCCTCCCACAATCCAAAAACACACTGGCTTGCTAATAGGCTCCCAAAAATTGCTTTTAGCAGGTGCATGCATAATGCAGGTAAATTAGATTGTGAGCTCCTAAGGGAGGAGGGATTGATGTGAACAAAACTAAATAGAGCACTGCATAATAAACATGCCCATACTATATAGAAGATAGAAATATAAATAATGAAGAAGTCCTGGAGGCAATCACAGATTTCGGTTATCAATTGAGAAAAAGGGGATCCATCAATTTCACCCTGCGACAAAGATTATTGACCATCACAAGCACATGTGATCTTTAGCAGTCACTAAAGAAATCATTCTTTTAAAATCTATCTGCACAATATGTCGTTTATAAAATGTCGTCTCTTACTGCCGTGTTTCCCTGCCAATACTACTGCCCCTGGCCAAGTATTCCGAAAGCAGACTAAGCTCTTAAAGCTGTTCATATACGGTTAAATCAGGTCATCTTATAAATTATTTTAAAAGTCTGGAATATCAGAAGCAAAATGATTCAGGATGGAGAATCTGGTCATAAGATCTTTGAACAAGAATTTAGTGACCGTGTTATTGGCCATGTGTTTGTAGCCAAACTCTTTGATCATCAAGCAGCCCCCACCTGGACACGGTTCTGGCCACAAAACCTCTACACATTTGTCCGCTATAAATCTAAAACAAAAAGGAATACCTCCAAAATGAGTCCAGTCAGCTGATTTGCTGGGTAAAGGCAACCTGAATGGCAAAGCAGAACAACAAAAAGACATTTTAATATTAAAGCGGAACTCCAACCAATGTTTCTTTTTCTTTAAAAGAGTGGGCAAGAGTTATTAGAACCAATGCCTGGTTTTAATTGAGGTCTGCATCTCCACTGTGAAGATTTCGCCTCGCTTCCCAACCTGGTAACAGGGAATGGGACAGAAAGTGAAGAAAAATCTTTTCAGCGAGGATACAGACTGCAATAAGAACAAAATCAACTGCACAGCACTAGAAAACCTCACATCGGGAGTAGCATGAATAATCAATCAATAGTGCAAATAGGTTACATATATATCGTAATAAATATAAAATTATTGAAAAAGTGTATCAAAATATCACATCAATAAATATAAAGTGCCACAGCAATTAATATAGGACTGACATAAATATTAAAAATAAATAAAATTCAGAATGAATAAAAAATAAATAAATCAGAAGACAGTCCAGTAGTGAAAATAATAAATAGCTTGTTCCAGGTGAAAAAACAAATGCTCTGCAAGGTCATAGTGTATACATCAGATAAGTGTTCCAATAGATATCGTGCTCTCCACGTGCCAAGAGACCCCTTCCCCCCCCCCGTGATTATGGACTCACCATATCCAAAAGAATACATTAAAAGTGAGTTTACTATTTTTTAATAAATAATTTTTTAATAAATTATTCTTTGGATGCTGCACCATGGAGGTTTTTTCATTTTTGTCTTTGATATGACTAAACATCTGATACGAGCGCATATGAAAAGGAAGTACGAGGAAGGAGGACGTTGAAAGCGGTCTCCGATTCGTATTCCGCTTGTTTGACTGTTATTTGACAGTCTAGAATTGGAGTGAGCACATAATCCTGGGGGGCGTCTCTTGGCACGTGGAGAGCACGATATCTATTGGAACTTTTGGGAATATTTAACACTTATCTGATGTATACACTATGAACTTGGAGTTAGTTTTTTCACCTGGAACAAACTTTATTTATTATTTTCACTACTGGACTGTCTTCTGACTTGTATTCATTCTGAATTTTATTTATTTTGAATATTTATGTCATCAGTCCTATATTTATTAATTGCTGTGGCACTTTATTTATTGATGTGATATTTTGATACACTTTTTCACTCATTTATATTTATTACGATATATGTAACATATTTGCAATATTTATTGATTGATTATTCATGCTACTCCCGATGTGAGGTTTTCTAGCGCTGTGCAGTTGGATTTAAGATTTTGAGGAACTTTGCGTTTTTGTATAGCAGCTTTTAAACCATTGGGGTGATTTTTAATCCATAAGCGCAGATTCATATTGCTATAATAAGAACAAACTTAACCTTGTCATATACATTCTTGTATTAAAAAAGGGAATGTGTCAAGGGAGAAATATGGAGGCCGCCATCACTGGCCTCTTCCTCTGAAATTTCTATTTCCCTGGCTGTAATTTTGAGCTGCTAGTTTGGGACAAATACACAGATAAGGACATCTGACTTTACTCAAGACTTTTCTGATCTGCATGCTAGTTCCAGGTCAGAATGTCAGAAGTATACAAGTCAGTAGGTCGACATAACAGTCAGGCAACTATCATTTCCTGAAGCACATTAACAGCAGCAGGCCCTTATGACTCCTAAGACATTAAATTTAAAAACATGCCAACAAATATGTAATGTGAAGGCATACCAAAAACGCAGCCAATTCATATCTATTCGGGTAAGCCTGCATAGCTCTTGATAACATTTGTCGATTCAACAGAACAAACCTAAATAAAAATCAGATTTTTAGCTGCCAACTAAAAAGGAAACTACTACGGAGAAACATGAAGGCTACAATTGCTCATTTTTCATCCTGCAAATGCGCTTTTGCCTGGCAGACATGCTGACCCTTTGGGCTTCAATACTTTGAGTCACTAACCAAGATAACATACAACTCCAAGCAAAACTTATTTGGCATAGAGTGGAGAAAGGTTCGAATTTGTCGATATCTGTCTGCGCCCTCACTGGAAAGACTTCCACTCACTCCCTGTCTGGGCGAGAGGCTTCCCCCATTCTCTTCATCTGGCAAAGAGAAATCTCCCCAATAGAATATCATTAACAAAAACCCTTCCTCACCCTATTAAAAACCATTTTTGCAGGATTTAACCTTTAAATTCACTCCCAATAGGCTGTATGGAGAGATAACACTGTGCGCAACTGAACAAAACAAAAAAAGTGTTCTATACATACAGTCCAGTCCTTACTTGTTCAGCTCTTTGGTGTGGGCATCAGCTCCTAGCTGTATGAGCCGGTCGAGCACCTCAGCAGGAGAGACGGATGTGCTGTCCTCCTCGGCTTCCTCATTGCTCCCTTTGAATTTTCTATACAGGTCTTCTGTCTTTTTGGAGATAAAAAGGCTTGCCGTTTTAGGCAAAGCCAGCTCAAAAAGGTGCTCGTAAGGGGCAGGATTGAAGCAGGATCTGCAGCGGGCCTGAGATTTGCAAGGACTGGGAGTAAGAATGTTCCTGTCAGTGGGCAAAGAGTCAGTAGTCTGTGGCTTCCCTGAGTTGTCATTCTCTGCGCCATTGGGTGGCTCAATGGGAGTGAATGCCTGTTTTAAGTTGTCCTGGGACCTGTTGCAGTGGAGCTTGTCAGCGGTTGGGTGGTCACAGATCTGGGTCACATTGCAGGCGTGGTTCTTCTTTGAAGGGGCAGGCTGGCTGTCGTAATGAAGACAGAAGGGGGAGTCAAAGCCTCCGCGGCGTACAACAGGCTCATGTTCGGACGTAGTGATCTGGCACAGCTCCTGGGATATAGCAGCTGCAGAACAAACACATGAACTTAATTCAGGGGTTTGGTTCCTGGAAAGCATTATGTCCAGATTAAATAGAGCATAGCTCCGTTTTATTTAATTTTCTTAAAGAAGAACTCTTGTCTAGAAAAAAAAAACTAAACCAAAAGCACAACTTTTCTAATGGCAGAAACGTTTAGACCTCTAAATGAAATTAAAATTTAGCCCAAGTTTCTGAAATTAAGAAGGTTGTTAAGAAATAAATGAAACTCCTAAACCATACACCTAGGAGAATATGTTGTCTGGGCCTGCCCAACTTTAAAAGCAAACCTGTGCTTTGTGTACAAAGGCAAAAAGGGTCACTGTAATGCTCTCCTCCCCAAAGCACATATTGATCTAATTGCCACTTCATTTAGCTGACTGGAGAGAAGCGTTTTTGGGTATAGGTGGCATCACAAGCGCTTGGTGACAGACCCAGCTGTCACATAGGAGTCTTCAGCACAATGTAGGTTTGGCAAGGAAGAAAAGGGCAAAGCACAAGTTCACTTTAAGAGCACTGGGAACAAGTGGGAACCAAGCTGGGTCTGTGTCTACCTACACCATAGAACCATCATGAGTGATACACGAAGCACTGGAAAGAAAGCCAATACTGGTAAGGGGAGCTAGTAGATTATTTGCATTTAGTAAAATAAATATAAAATGACAGAAACATTAAGTCTATACATTTTTCTAACTTATTTTAGAAATCCTACTTGGGTTATAGTAGGTGTCCAGCCTGAATAGAAATAGTGCTTAAGAGTTCTTCAATACTTTTTTTGGGGGTGTGGGGGACCAAAACTTTTTCCAGTGCGCAAAGTAAAACATGTGTAAACACCCCCCTCACCTTCCCAGTTTGTAAGGCACCATCTGTGATCACCAACCATAGTGCCAGCTCGGCATTTTGAGTTACCTTTATGGTCCTACCAACTTACCGTTTTTCTTTATTCCTGCAAGTGGAGACAATAAAGATTGCATTTCAACAGTTAGTACTTTAAAAAGGGTGATATCTGCTCAGGGATCCTCTCGTGTCATATGTTTTTTTCCTATTATCTGCATGCATACGAAGTAATATGTGCAGGCATTTATCACCTATATAAAAGAACTCAGAGCTGGCCCTGACAATGGCTTTGTCTCTCTCCTGCCACAGAAGGATAGTGCCATCTTTGTTTCAGTATCATCCAGGGTCAGCGTCTAATTCTGGAAGGAACATATTTCCCTTAGATGTCAAGATCGCATACATTGTGGTGCTTGGACAGCAAGTCATGTGTTCTTGTCTATGAATGCACATTTCTCATCATCTCTTGTTGTAGCCACTCATGTTGTGACTTGTTACCAACTTAGGTCTCATTCACAGCTATATCTTTAGGTGCGATTAGGGGTTCCTGCATCAGGAACTTGTGTTTTCCTGCAGGAGGAATCCCCAAGCTGCTGATTACAAGTGGCAGCTGCCACCCATTCAAGTTAATTATCAGGTGACAGCCACTGCATTTGAACAACGGTACACATGTAACTGTATTTGATACAATTACATGCGGTTAGGAATCAATCACTCCCCAAATGGACACACGATCGATGGTCAAAGGTTAACCTTACTCCCACTCTGGCAAGCACGGGTGCACCTTCATGCAGAGAAAGGCTTGTCTAAGAATTTAGCAGTGCCAGGTCTTGCAGGTGGACATTAAGCCAAGCATATTTATCTTCAGTCGGAGAGGGAGAAGCCTTTAGCTGCCCATACACCTTGCGATCAACGGATGACACTTTTCGTCCGATGATCGAACAGTTGTTACGATTTTCATATGGCGGCCCCATCCCGCCCTGATTATTGCAAGGTTGGATCAGCGGTAATTAAAAGAAAGCACCTGAACGAATTTGCTGTAATCGACCACACGTATTTTCCTCTGCGCATGTGCAGTGTAAATCATAAGAGTTCTGACGTACAGAAACACCACCAGCCTTGCGAAAATCGTACGATCGGCCAAAGTTTTCTAAAAATTTGCCGATATTCGTAAGGTGTATGGGCAGCTTTTGCAGTCTGTTTTTTAGGCTTCTTCCGCTGGAGAAGTGCTCTTACCACCAATGGCATGTTTCATGATGTTTTCAAGAGCTGGCATTGTCCCTTGAAGGCCTTGTGGATCAAATATTTTTTTTTTTACACAAGGGCTCAGCAGTCCAGCCCTATACCCATATTGCCCTGCGCATATGTACTGATATGAGACACATGCAAGAAATAAGATGGGAGGCTACCAACAAATGGTCTCAGCTGAAGTGTAATGCTTCAGCCATCTGCACCACATGTTCTATAATTGAAGGATCATTTGCAGCAGTGGTTAGATCTCTTAAGGGATTTGGACCAGTCAGACATGATTTAACAAAAGTCAAGTCACTAAGGACAAAATCAGATGAAGGGCAGGGCCCCCCCACCCCCTCTTTTCAGGACACAGACACCTACCACCAGGCCATGATCACAACACCCCCCTGAGTCCTAGCGGGGACTGGAACACTACGCTCCCGACCCACAACCTTGCTGCTTTTATCTTTCCTGGCTCCTCTCCCCTTGGCTCCCTTCCCACCCGCCTTATCCTACCTGCCCCTCCTTTCTACCCCAACCCACACACCTCCACCCTAGTCTATCCCTATTGATGCCATACATAAACAAACTCTTGTTCTACATGTTCTTGAGAGCCAGAAATTGCCAACCAACCCATGTTTGCTTCCCAATGCCAAATTGTCCTTCTACCTGAGGCCGTGTTAGGCATAACCAACTTCATACTCTAATACCTGATTCCCGACTGTATTGACCATGTTGTCTGCATTTCTCCGGTAACTGCTTCGTTATACTACATAGGGTTATCATTGCCATATAACGCATACTATGCTGAACTGAGTAGCCTTCCTATGTACGCAATACGTGTAATGTGACAATTGTACCTTTCTATCCCAGATGTACATTGAAGACGCTGTTATGTTGTTGAGACACTGTCTCCTCATGTCATTGTATCAGTCCTATGTACAATAAAGCTGATGTTTGATTTAAAAAAAAAAAAAAAGTCTTTATAGACCCAAGCCTGGAAACAGCATTGGTAGAGGTGGCAGGCAGATTTGATAGTTTCAGAATGGTGTGCACTGCATTTATTTAGTGCCACAACTGTCTTTTAATTTGGGAGTACTAGTAGTAGACTGTGACACCCAAGTTTCCCTTCCTACTCCAGGACTGTATGCTAGCATGCATGAGTGACGGCGACCTGTCCTTAAGGTTGTCTTTAAACAAACGTTCATTGCAGAGTAAGAGAGGGGGCACGTCTGACCAGGTCTGTTAGCTTTCAGAGTTCACTGGGCAGCATGGACAAACTCTGGTGCTTACTGACTGCACAGTCTTATTTAGACACACTGTACGACTACTAAAACAGAACAGTGGGAAACTATGAAAACATAGTTATTTGGTAACAGGACAGATCCATTAAAAGTCTAGAAGACAGAGGATGACTTTCTCAATTATTAGACAGCCAATGCTCACCTTCTTCTGTATTATTGTGGTCAGCAGCCAGCACTTCAATCACTTCAGAAAGCTCACTCAGAGACACTGTCTTCACAACTTTGGGAGAGTCTTCTGCGGGTATAAAAGAAAAAGCATATAGCACAACTTCAGCAATCATTTGCTTGTTTGCAGTAGCCAATCCATAACGAATTAACTGCTGACATTACCACTGATACAACTAGTCCTCATCTTGGCACAGGTGTTTGCCAAGTAAAGCAAGTCTCAAGGTCCAAGAAGATAAAGTGCACAGAACACTGGTCTAAATGTTGGTTACGATTTCCTAATGCTGTATAACCTGCTTATTTTGTCATAACTTCTAAAGCTGAGAAGGCCAAAATACAAATTGAAAAGGACCTTGTAAAATGAGACAAAAATAAATTTGATGTGTGTGCCACCCCAGAATTAAGGTGCCCATACACTGCACGATTATCGTACGATAATCGTATGCGATCGGGTTTTCGTACGATAATCGAGCAGTGTGAACGGAGACGTGCGACCGTTTCTACTGTACGGTCGCACGTCTTCTGTCGAACCAGCATGTTCGAAAACCAGCCGGGAATCGTACGATTCTCGGCTGGTTAGAACGGTGCTCGGAAGATAAATGCTGAACGGGCCGGTGTGCGCACGTGCACACTGCCCGTTCACACTGCCCGTTCAGCATTGCGGTCATCGGAAGCCCGCCCCTCAGGAGGGCAGGCTTGCGATGATCGAGAGTGCGATCTGCCTGTCCAAGATAGGCAGATCGTACGTTTTTTTAATCCCTTTACAACCATCGCAAGACTAAAGTCTTGCGATGGTTGTAGAGTGTATGGCCACCTTTACAATGAAATTCCAGCCAATTTGTTTTCTTCTCAATTGTGGAAAGGGAGGAAGGGTCAGAGAACCTCTTTTACATCTGTATTACTGTGTCCCCACTGGAGAGAATTCCCCTCACTTTCTTTGTCACTGAGATCAGGAACTCTCGTCAACAGACATAGGGGGGCATCTATTCTGTTTCATGGCAAAGCAGTGTTAAAACAGACAGCGAGAAACAGTTACTACAAGGTTTCAGCTTGAGTCGTAAAATCCTCCCTCAGCTGCTCATGCATTTTACTACATCAAAAGAAGCATTAAGTAGAAATCCCATTCTTTCCTATGTGGTTGGTTCACATGTATGTACTGCAGTTAGTGAAATTTTAAGGCAAACTATAAAAAGGCCCATTTACAGGAATGTGTGTAACCAGTCACAATTCAAGGTGTGAACCCCCAAAAAGCTCCCAAAGGTTTGAACCTCTCAAATTTTAATTGCATACCATGTCCTCATTAGGGAAATCTGGTCAGTGAGCACAGACAGCTGGAGTTTTCCTTTAAGGTCACATAGTAATGACTAGGGATGCACCGATACTTTGAGTACCAGTGCCGATACTTGGCATTTTCATGAGGACTACCAGGCTTGCAGCGGTTGCAGCTGGGACCTGGCTCTGGCGCTCCACCACTGTCCTGAAATCATTAGTCTGTATTGTTTTAGAAAAACTGTCACATGACAATAAACATAAATGTATCAGTACTCGTAAGTACTTGGGCAAGTATCAGTACTCGCAAAACTGATATCGGTGCATCCCTTTATATATGTTTATAAAACCAAAATCATACATTAAAAACAGAGATGTACAAATCCCAGGAGCTCCGTGTGCTCCTTACAAATGACAGCGGCCTCCTAACTTTTGAATTTTTCTCTAGTCTAGTATTGGAGCTCGAAAAGTATCAGTACATATACTTATACCGAGTACTGTACTTAGTATCTGTGCATCCCTAGTAATGATGATTGACATAGAAAATACAGAAGCAAACTAACTGGTTCATGACGGTTTTTGTGTTTTTGATTCATAGCCGCTTAGCTATGGGGTGAGGAGCAGATGACAGTTTTTTTTTCCCAAATGTAACACTGTTATAACCAAGATCCCAAAAGAGTCGTTTCCCCGAAAAAGTGGTTCGATTATGTGGTTACACTAGATGCAAACGGTGCCTAGAAAAGTAGTTCTTTAACCTTCACAGTCTGGGAACAGCGAGCAGCAATTTAAAGAAAAAAAAGTATTTTAGTGTGTAAATAAAATTTAAAGAACATGGAACATTCACCAGTGCATTTGTGGGGCGGAAAACAATTATCTACAAGGATTTAAACAATACATAACCTGCACGCATAATATTGCTAGAGTAGAGTAAACTTGAAGCTTACCAGAGCCCTTTTCTCCCTTGACGACTTGCTGATTGAGCTTGCACTGATCGGAGCTTTCATACTACAAGATGGAGACAGCTATGTCAGCAATGCACTGGGTAGAGGAGAGCAATGAACAAGGCTTACCGTGCTATCAGCTTTACAAAACTTACCTTTTTGGGGGGAGTTGTGGTGGAGGAAACATTTGTAGGGTTTGAAGACTCATCAGAGCTCATAACAGGGGGAGGAGAGGTTGCCGGTGTGCCCATGGGAGTTATTTTTCCACCTAGGGTATAAAAGAGTAAAAACACAATATTAAAGTAGACTTTGTATGGAAAAAAAAAATAGGATTTTTGTACTCACAGTAAAATCCTTTTCTTGGAATCCATTGAGGGGCACAGAAAGTCTTAAATCTTAGGATTACGCTGCTACCTGCAAAGGGTTTGGACACTGGCAAACTGTGGGCCAGCCCAGAATAACCCGCTACTACTAGCATGCCTCAGTTTTGTGGCAAGGCCGCACCAAAAACATAAAACACAGAGGGGTGGGACCTGTGTACCTCAATGGAGTCCAAGAACATTTTGTTTTACTGCAAATAATATTTCTTTTTTGGCCATTGAGGGACATATGAAATTCAAAACATTTGGGATGTCCAAAA
Source organism: Nanorana parkeri (assembly GCF_000935625.1). NCBI lineage: Eukaryota > Metazoa > Chordata > Amphibia > Anura > Dicroglossidae > Nanorana > Nanorana parkeri. Next base: position 603,574 of record NW_017307152.1, read on the forward strand.
GCAGTCCAATGGAGGGGTGGACAACACAAACAGGCCCAACAAAAACAAACACAAATAGATGCCTGAGGGACCTTATGGCCTCATCTGATGCCAGCTTGAGGCAGAACATCCACCTGGCAGAAATTGTTAACAGGAGACCAAGTACCAGCCTTACAAATCTGGAAAACATTTGGCAATGCCAAAAAGCCTAAGAGGCATTCACAGATCAAATAGCAC
>NW_017307152.1:603802-605660 GCF_000935625.1 Nanorana parkeri
GGCTGAAAGATGGACTCGCCCAAACCACATCCAGACAATTGAGGAAATGGTTTCTTTTGATGCACCAGGCAAACAAAAAGGACGGGAGAAACAATGTCCTGGTTGAGGTTAGAGGCAGAAGCAAGAGCAAGTCCTGGGCCTTAACATCACCTTAACTCAATGAATGACCAACAATAGTTCTTTGCAAAAGAAGGTCACCAGCTCAGCCGCACACCTTGCACAGGTGATGGCGTTCTGGCCAGAATGGGACTGGAAGGCACTGACTCGCATTGCGGCCGGCTCACTTTTTTTCCTTCCTGGAGGGGGGGTGGCAGGCCATTCAAGTAAATGGCACCGTAGATGCGTCCTCCGGCCGCAATGTGATCGTCCGCAGGGGATCGCAAGGCACATTGTGCCTGCAGTGCGGTCCGGTGCAAATGAGCGTAAATGACAGTCTGTCAGGTGCCACCAAGAAAATGGAACAAGAAAGTCGGATGTCCATCTGGCCCCCTCCAAACAAAAAAAATCTCTCTCTCTTTCTTTTTCAGAAAGAGAGAGATATATATATATTGTGCCTGCAGTGCGGTGCAATGTGCCTTGCAATCCCGTGCGGGCGATGGCACCATTCACTTCAATGGCCCGCCACGCCCCCTCCAGCTCGGCAAAAAAGTGAGCCGGCCGCAATACGAGGCAGTGCGTTCCGGCTAGAATCGGATCGGAATGCACTGCTTATGGTGTGAACTAACCCTAAATCTTACCAGCACAGCAGAGATAGCCAGCTTAAGGCAGGCTGTGAACAGTGCCTGATGCAGCATGAGGCTGGGCAGTGGAGAAGGGGACCACGCTATATGCAAGGTCCATTAATAGCATTTACTTATTTGCAAGGGTTGGAGAAGACATTACAACATTTTTTGCTAATGAAAAAAATATGCTTTAACCAGGAAAACAGGAAATTGATCAGTATCATTATATTCAAAGACACATATCGAGACAGAAAATGAATCCACTAAAACAACCCGTGGCAATATGAACTAAAATTCAATGTTTACATTATTTCTGTGATAGAGCCACAATAAAGCAAAAATCTCTCTGAAGCTAGTCATGTAAAAAAGGTAGCTGGTTATGTGACCAAATACCCACGTTTTACATAATATAATCCAATTAGCCTTTGTGTATAGCTTAGGTTTAAGACACCACAGAAAAAAGAAAAAAAAACAAAACTTCTCTACAAAACCTACCAGGTGTAATCAGAGTTTTGCTGGGAGGACGGGAAGTCGGCCAGGAGGAATCTGGTACTAGACCGACAGGAGAGCTGGGGGGTGTGGTCATTCCACAGAAGGTAGACGGGCTCCAAAAAGAGTCCTGGAAAATTGAACAAATATGAGGAATACTAAGGCATTCTATACACTGGGTACATCTAAAAATCTATTGAATGCAAAATGTTCCATTGTCTGCAATATGGTCTTCAATCTAAATGATGTATCTATTTTACGTTCCCTTATATTATAACAAATACGACTTACACCTAAAATGAGAAGGTATTTTTGCATCTGCTCATTAAATGTATATATCATTTTCCCAAACAATGTTTTTAGCTTTTTTTTCAAAACTAAATTAAATAAACTTCTGTACTTTGCAAATAGTTTATTTTGGCAAGACGTTGGGTCACCTTAAAAAGAATTATCACCAAGGGTACATGTCACAGTGATCTACACAACATTTCAGGATGGTAAACTAAAATGGGATTCACTTACCTGTGTCTCTGCTTGCAGCCGTAGCGCTTGGGTGCCAATATGTTGCAGTGGATCCTGTGTGCACGGCTTTGGCGTGGAGAATGGTGTGGAGGTGTTGCTTCCTAAACAACCAGGGATGCACAATT
>NW_017307152.1:606058-628125 GCF_000935625.1 Nanorana parkeri
GACACTGAATGCAGGAAGTGATGTAATATACATCACTTCCTGCATTCGGGGACTGAGAGGAGATTAAAGTGAGTTTGTATACTGAACTCCCTTTGATCTCCTGTCACAGAGCCGTGCCGGTCCCGGCCGCATCGGGCACAGCGGATCTCGGGACCGGCAACGGCAGTGACAGCTTCTGATACAAGCTGTCACTGCCGAGATGCTCGATGGCTTGACTGCTCGTCGGGCACCACGTCTGCTCGTCACAGACGAGTGGATTTTTCGATATATATATATATATACACACACACATTTCATATTAATGTGCCACTGCTTTACTACTAAAAAGTCAAATGCAAAAGGAAAAATGCATTGAGGGTCTTTATTGGAAGACATGCCTTCATTTGCAGTCAGCAAGGTAAAGACAGTGAATGTCCCCAGTCGGGACAAAGACAGCAATAAAACCCTAATAGAGGATCTACTCCTTGCACATGATTTAAAACTCAAAAAACAAACAAAAAAGTGACACTTTAAAGAAAGCCAGTTGTGATGGCTGCTTCCTGTCAGACACAAGGCTTTTGTCCCTCTGCAGAAGTAGCTATTAGCCAAATGCTACAAGCAATGCTAATTCTGTAACAGGCAAGTCACGGTCCACAATGCTTTGCATATTAGCTTTTGTTCAACATTATTACCCCTTTTATGAGCAATTCCAGCATTCAACATTGTATATAAGCCCCACAGTGGTAGGATAACAGACGTCATAAAAGATTCCATGAAATTCTTTCTGTAAATTAACTTCAGTCCTTCATAAACCCCCAGGTGTCCACAGCTCATGGTAAAACTTACACTACACAGTCACATTTTACCAAAGTGAACCAACACCTAAATGTTAATATAAAAGTCCTAATAAAGTTCACATAGCACAAAACAGCATTAATAGGAAACTTTTACATACCATAGTTACTGCTGATCTCAGGGTAGGGACTGGATGTCGTGTCCTGCTGCCTTTGCCGAAGGCGATTGGAAAGAGGAGAATATCCTTCTTCATAGGAGGCTTCATTGGGGTCCAAAGAGATTTTGGCACATTCTACAACAATGTCATGAGTTTCCAACCTCTTCCACCTATGAACATAGCAGAAGCAGGCAGGATGAAGTATTTTAATTCAACATGCAACTAAAATACCGTACCACAAATGGTTCAAAGACAAAAAGGAGCACAAAACAGATAAGGTGTTCAGGTGGGCTCTATGGGACACATCGCAAAGTTGTTCCACATTAGTGAAATAGAATTTTAAAATTCACAGACATCTGTTACCAGCAAAAGGTGGCAATTAATTTTCTAATATGGTCTACAACCACTCAGATATCCTGGCACACTGTACAGTAGCTGGTAATGCAGGGAGAAGGGAGAGGGAGAAGAAGATCCACTTTTCCAAGCCCATTGATAAAATGCAGGTAAATTCAAGAGAACTCCCTGGAAAACACTAATGATTTAGCCTTCCCAAGGGGAATATATAAGGCACTGGCTAGGTCATCAGCGCCTTGAGAAACCATGAAGTGCGGTAAAGGAAAGTTTAATTTTGCCCGTAAAGGTCCTTTAATTATTGCAACACAAAATTCGAAAGGGGCCTAAAAGTCATGTTTAAATGCAATCCAAACTGCTGTATTGTAATATCTTACCCCTAGGATAAATTACTAACACAAGGACTGTGATGGACAGTACCAGGAGGTTAGGATTAAAGTGGGCAGGCCCATTGGCCCAAAACAGAGGCTAATTTGCTAGTCCGACAGAATGTTCTGAAGTCGGGACGTGCCATCTATACTGTTAATCACATACATGAAGTGCTGGTTTATTTTATCCCCAATAGCTTCGGGACTAAAGACTCATCTCTTCAGGGAAGCCTATCCCACCTCAACCTAACCACTGAACCTTCACATTCTCACATAATTCATTCCCACAGCTACCTCATGTATCATTTCCCCCTCCTCTTTTAGATTGTAAGCCCTCAGGGGCAGGGACCTCCTTACCATCTTGTCTTGAATTGTATTGTAATTGTAAAGCGCTGCGCAAACTGTTGGCGCTATATAAATACTATGTAATAATAATAATAATAATAATAACAACAATTGTTGAAAACTTGCAAGTTGAGGTTTCAGTTTAAGTGGACTTTTACCCAATTTCACCATAAATTACATCAGCATACAGCTCTGCATGACTATATGACATTTTTATTTTACTTACAATTTATTTTTTCTACTTCCTGGTCCACTGTGGCACAGATGATGTAATAGTGCCCAAGCATTGCATCCTGGGAAGCAGAGCATTGCTGGGAAATCTCATCTGTAATCTCACAAAATCTCAGGGAAAGACATTTTCCTCCCCTGATATGTGCATGGTCACATGCCCTAGTCACATGTGCTAGAGTTCCAGGAAGTAAAGTCTGCCCTAAGTTAAAATGGCCACTGTCAGAAGACTGGAGAAGAAAAACAAAATAAGGTATGCAGAGAATACAAAGCCGACAATGATCTAGAAGTATGCGTTTGTAGATTGTCATTACTAAACATTTCTAAAGGTGCCTTTGTTGTTATTTTGAAGATATGGGTAAAGTTCCTCTTCTAGTGGAGCACAGCAGTTCGAGTTACTCAAGAAATCCTTCCACTTTTTTGGGACTATATTATAATGTAATTTCCCTGACCATACTCTGCTACTGGAGTCTGGAAATATTCCAGCCCTTAAGGCAATGCATATACTTTAAGTCAAGAGTCTATAACAATATTATATTGTTTGAACAATATAAAATATTCACGTTATAAATACCTGCTTGGGTCTAATTCATGGTCTTTGGATCCAGTAACCAGCTCAGGATGAATTCGCACATGTTCCATCATTGGCTAAAAAAAAAAAAAAAAATTACCTATTCTTTAAGATATCTAAAGTCTGAATATGAAGGCCAACCTACAGGTGCTAGCAAGTTTAATCACATGCTGGCATTTAATATCTTGGTATCTCCTGCAATTTCCCTGTGCCACCCAACTAGCATTGTTGTTACTAGGGAGAACCGTAATTTTGGCCGCCGAAACAGATCGGTTAAAAATGGTACTTTGGGCCGAAATTGCGTTGCATCTCTAGTTTTTCTCCTCCCCCTGTGCACTGCTCTGCGTTTGTTGTGACACAGAGCAGCATCGAGCGGGGAGGAGAGAAACTGTCAGGAGGCAGGGCGGGTAGGAGCCCCACTCAGCCTCCGGTGACCGATCAGGATGGAGAGTAGTGTGGGGCAGGAGACAGCTGTCAGAGACCAAGCTTTTCTCCCCCACCATCAGCTCGGCCTCCTATGACAGCTGAAGGTGTCACGATGGAGAGCAGTGTACAAACACTCAGCAATCAGCTGATCACTGACAAGTTTATTCACAAAAGGGTGAAGAGCTTGGAGAAGGCAGGGGAGCTGATCAAGGATAACATAGCCGATTTGGAAAAATTTTCCAATTCAACACAACTATGTTGTCCTAGATTGTTCACTTCTCCAAACTCTTCACTTTTTGTGAATAACCCTGTGAGTGTTTGTAAATAATTGAGGACATAGTATGTTTACTGTGTCCACAATTATGAACAGGAAGTGCTCTACATCACTTCCTGTTCATTCATGATGTGTACAAAAAAAAAAAAATACTCTGTCCTCATGTTATCAATGAACAGGAACACTCAACATAGAGGATTCCTGTTCATTTATAACAGGGGGCACAGAAAAAGAGATTGAGGACTCGTGTCCTCAATCTCTTTTTCCATTTTAAAAGGAGAAATATCAGGGGTCTGTTTAGACCCCTAATATTTCTCCAGAGCCCCTGAAAGTAAACTTAAAAAAAAAAAATATTTAAATAGAAAAAAAAAAATAAACATTGTAAAAAAACGTTCAGAAAAAAATAAGTATTTTCGGTTTTGGTCAGAAAAGTTCATTTCGGGCACCTCTAGTTGTTATCATTTTTAAAAAATGTTGTAACCCCACACCAATGGATTTTCCAAACTCTGGCAATAACACAACAGCCATATTAAACCTCTTTTCTAACGCAGAAGAGGAGCCTGAATGCTATGGACACCACCACCATTTCATCCTTGGTGCTCTTTGCTGGGAGATATAGATTTTCCCAAGCATCCTATGTTACCTTGACTATTTCTTCAAACGTCTCCAGGTTTTCCTTCATGCTGTAATGAGATCGTAGGAAGGACACAAAGTTGCATGGATACATCCCGTAGAGGCGATGAAAGAGGGCGTACACACTGGCATGAAGATGGACGAGACACGTCTCTGCTACATGACCTGCCATAAACAGAAAGCGCATATGTACCAGACCTCTAATGAAGTGTAGGGGAAACACTTTGCATATTAATAAACGGAACATTTTGTACTGGTATCAATGGCCTTTAGAGATTTAAAAAAAACAACAACAAAAACGAGCACGTCCAGTTTCAGTGCAGACCCATTTTTATAAGTACAACTAGGATGTAATGAATCTTATAGGACAAGAATACCACACTACATCTCACATGGTAACCCAACACACGCTGATACATCAATGCAAAGAAGCAATTGTGTGGACAAAGTACAACAGACCACAGCAAAAAAAAAAAATACCCAACCCACTATAACCGCATTACTGAGACAATTCTAAATGCTTGAAATAGGATGTTTGCACTTTAAAGCGCATACTGTATAGTGGCAGAACATGTTTTGACTGTTTGATATGGGTTAATGGGTTACAGCATTTTGCTTTTAATATGTTAAAGACACACTGCATATTATAAGCTCACCCTATTATAGAAAGTCAGAATGCAAAGAAACCTTGTCAAGTCGGTATAAAAAAAAACCCCTATTACATGCTACTCTTTGGCAGCCCATACCTCCTACCTTTTTTCTGTTTCATCACAGTAGCCTTCTAGGTCTCCAGCATTTGACATGAGTGCTGAATGCCCAACTTCCATGCTAATGCTGTGGGATCTTCCTCTGACCCCAAGTCACTACAGGACTCTGCAGTATACAGTGATGTAGAGGTCAAAAGATGGAGCCACAGGGCACAGCAGGGGACACAGGAATCGGACACTGTCAGAATTGTTGAAGGCTGAAGTGTCTGACGTAGGCTGCCACACTTAAGAGCCCGTGCATTATGTGCTCGGCACAGCTGTTGTCCAAAGTAAAAGACATGGGCTGCCAAAGAGAGGAGTATAACAGCACTGCTATTGCAGGGACATTCAGGGAGATGTGCGTTTACAAATCATTTTTGTTCCCCGCTCGCTTTGACTTTACTCACATTTAGGCCCCGTTCTCACAGGAAATCGGCCGTCACATACAGCTCCGTGCAGGGCCGTATCGGGCAGCTCCCCGGAAGGACAGCTGCTGCGTTTGATTAGTACGCAGCCCGTCCTTCTCTGTGGGACTATGCGGTCATACGCCCCCCTACGCTCACCTCAAGTGCAGGTCCATACGGGTGCGGGTTTCCTGGCTCGGACGCAGACAGGATCCATCCCGTCAGCGTACGAGCACTCTCACCCGCATGGACGTGCACTTGAGGTGAGCGTATGACCGCGTAGTCCCACAGAGAAGGACAGGGGCTGCGTACTAATCATACGCAGCACCTGTCCTTCCGGGGAGCTGCCCGATACGGCCGTGCACACAGCACAGAGCTGTACGTGCCGGCCGATTCCTGTAAGAGCGGGGCCTTAAGCTTTGCCCTGATTAGATGGAGTAAAGCTTTGACCTGCAATTAGATGGAGTAAAGCTTTGTGACTCTTCAAGGTGGAACTGTAGCCTCTTTTCAAGCCTCTGTATAAAACCTCAGTTGAAATCTGTCTCTATGCACTCTTCCAAAAGATGCATTTTTACAATAGCAATTGCATAAAAAAAAAAAAACACGACTGATCACAATTTCAACTGAAATCATCTGGATCAGAAAAGCATCACCTCACATTTTTAGTGTCAACAGTCTTGTAGATTGGGGTACTTGCCACTGTGCAGTGCCCCCCCCGTAAACAGAAGAAACACTGTTCTGCAGTTCTCTTTACTGTTTTATTTCACTAAATCCACTGCTCATATAACAGGAGTAGATGTTCCCTTTATTCCAATAAAGCGGTCGCCGCAGACTAGGTTGTAGCACGAGAGAAAAGCCTCACACACTCACCTGGATTTTTCAAGCACCAGCCTGACAGGCGCCCAAAAATGTCAAAGAACTCGTGCAGATGCTGTTTCCCGGACTGCGGAATCATTGGCAGCACAGTAATTAACACTAGGACTCCTGTGGTGAGAACCACGACATCTGCGTCTGTCTGTAAAGAAAAATACGCTGTTTAAAAGGCAAACTGGGGCTTAAATTCAGCAAAACACCTACAAGCGAGTTATTCGATATCCCGTCTATCATTACCTTTTGTCCTCAAATTTGCTCCATAAATTAACAATATGCAGCTACACAGAACGTGTAATTTTATTGTATATAACCTCTGCCCTAGAAAAGAAGATGCCAGAAAAATCATCTGTTGGTAGGCAGTGCCCACTGTCAAGGACAGCTGCAGTTACAGTAGCTTGAGATAAGACTGACATGTGAAAGGGATGGGTGTATTGCTGTCAAATGCTCAGGCTCTGCGTCCCTGAAACTAGCCAGAGGGTCAGAACCTTTTGCTTCGCTGACACAGAAGCAGAGAACCTTTTCAATACAACAAGAGTAAGTTTACATTTTGTGAGGAACATCTTTGATGTTGATGCTTGATCACAAAATGAGTAATAATAGGGTCAGAGATTTCTACAGTGTTACTTTCTGCCCCCTATGAATATACCGTACATATTTGTCTGTAGGAACCAGAGAGTGCCTTCCCTAGTGCAGTAATCCTTTATTTGCATGAATAAAAAGTACAATGGACCCCAGCTGTGCCCAAGATCCACATAATGCACGAGCTGAATAGCGTGCACGGGCGCCAATTGTACAGTTATACTTTTTATTCATGTAAATAAAGGATTGCTGCACCAGGGACAGTGCTCTCTGCTTTCTGTTTACTCACTAAATGATCTCTGACGTCTCCCTGTGGGAGGATTTTCCTTCGTGCTTCTGGCTGAGGCTTTTGGAGCTGGTGGACGATTGGCTTTATTGTCACAATCATACAGGGTTTGAAGACACTATTCTCTTTCATTTTGTTACTTCTGCTTTGGCAGAAGACAAAATCTCTTTTTTTTTTCTTTTTAAGATTTAGAGTTGTGAGGGGTTAAAACCATTGTCAGTTATTTATTGCTGTCTGTGTCCCTGGTAAGGAGATACTCTCTCTCTCTCTCTCTCTCTCTCTCTAACTGTCCCAATCACCAATGTCTCCTGGAATTAAAGTGAGGGTAAATCCCAAAAAAATCGATTTGCCAACAGAACAGATAGAGAGGAAATCTTCCAATAGGGACACTTGTTTAGGCGACAAGCCAAGAGGGGATTTCCCTCACAATAGAAAGGATAGCCCTTCACTTCCAGATGAGGCCACAGTGTCCCTAAAATGGCAGCAGTTTCAATCCACTCATACTATTTCGTAGGGATGCACTGATACCGTTTTTTCGGTATCGAGGAAGAGTACCAAATAGTTTTTTTTCCAGTACTCGCCAATGCCGAGTACGGGTGCCATGTGCCCCGATTAGCAGGAAGTCGGGTGGCGGATCGTGACCCGTCGCCCGGCTTCCTGATTGACTGTGAAGCCGGTGATCTAGCGAAAGAACACCGGCTTCACTTGCCAAGGGTGCCTGGCTTCCTGACCAATCGTCAATCAAAAGCGAGTCATGAGGTGTAATCCAGCTTCCTGATTGGCTAGGAAGCTGGCTTCACTTGTTGCTAGGCCGCCTGTCTTCCTGACCAATCAGGAAGCGGGGCAGCACTTCATGACCCACCTTCCTAATTTGGCTAGGGAGCTGGATTCACTTGTTTCTAGGCAGCCTGGCTTCCTGACCAATCAGGAAGCCCAAAGTTCCAGTATCTGAACATACGCGTAGTTGCCCAAATACTCGGTATCGACACCGATGCCAATACCAGTATCGGTATATCGCTTCTATTTTCCAAATGGAAAAATAAGTTTTGCCTTTAGATATAATTTAGGTTTAGGCCTAAGCCCTCTACATGTAAAAGGTAGACATAGAATATTCAGTACCTTGAGACACTTCAGTAAGGACTGCAGAACTGGTGCTTGTGACAACTTGTGCTTCCAAGATGGCTGACGGCGAATAACATGGCCCAATAGTGTCAGGGTTGATAAGCGGGTAGCAGCTTTTCCTAAATACTCATTTATCTTGTCCAAAAGGTGCTGTTATAGAATAGAATAACAGTTCATGGTATTACCATAATATTCACATAGTTATAGTACTGTAGCTGTAATAAGAGAACATTTTCAGAGAAATTGCCCCTATTCTTTTTGCCCACTCGTCTGACCTAACAAATTCCACTCTACCCCCTCCACAGATGCATACTTACTGAGCTCAGACACCCGGGTTTCCTTTGTATGTTGACATCCCCCACCAAGGTCCTCTCTCCTGGCTGCACCTGTACAATAGAGCCCTATGGAAGTCTATGGGGTTTGTATCCTTGCATCTCCCAGCTGGGAGACCGGTAGATGAGTCCCATAGACGTCTCCCCATTGCAACCAGTTGGTTGCTATAACAACCTTTGGGACTCGATCCCCATTGCACCCTATTGCAACCACAGTGCTCCCAACTGCAGCTATTATGTTGCTATACAGCCTCCCGGGCAGTGTAGTAAAGTTAACTAACTGTTAAACTGGATTCCAGATAAGTGGAGCAGGGACCAGGGTGAAAAGTTTGTTGCGAGTCAGGTAACCTTTTCAATTTTTTGTGGAAAAGTTAAACTAACCCTCAAAACCGAATACACAAAGTTCTAAGCAGATGGGGATCTCTCTTTCCAAAGGATTAGTATACTTTACAGCACATATTAGGGATGCACCGAAACATATCGGCCGAAAATTGCACTTTTGCCATAATGGCCAAAGTGCCATTTTCTGCCCGATATAGGGGTGCATCCATTCTCTCTCTCCTCCCCGCTGGGTGCTGCTCTGTCACAGGACGCCAAGCGGGAGAAGAGTGCTGTGAGCGGCCAGCGTCTCTCCTCCCCGCACCTCCCAGCCTTGTCACAGATCAGAGGAGAGCAGCGTGGGCGGAGACAGCCAGCTCCATCACAGCAGGCTGAGCTCCGCTCGCTCAGACTCCTGTGACAGCGTGTCAGGATGGAGAGCCAGGTACAAACACTCAGTGATCGCTGAGTGTTTGTACATAATTGAGGACAGATTATGTTTACAGTATCTACATCCCCTCCTGTTCATTCATGATTGTGGTTATACTAAACACACAATGTCCTCAGGTTATGAATCAACAGGAACACTCAGTATAGAGGATTCCTGTTCATTTATAGCAGGGGCTGCAGAAAAAGAGTTTGAGAACACAGAGTCCTCAATCTCTTTTTCTATTTTAAAAGGGATCAGGGGTCTGTTTAGACCCCCAATATTTCCCTGAAGCCACTAGAAAGTAAAGTAAAAAATAAAAATGTTTAATAAAAATGAATAAAAATACATACTTAAAAAAAAAATAGAAAAAAAAACATTTTTGGTTTCGGCCTGACTTGTTTTATTTCAGTTTTGAAATTTTAATTTCGGTGCACCTCTAGAAAATATCAAGGCTTACCTTGTCGTGGGGCTCTTGTACCATAGAGAGGATTAGCATTGCTTGTTCAGAATTGGTTTCCAGATAATGATCCACCAGATTGTTTACTAGGACTGGATTACGGTCTAGGATTGAGGAATAAACAGTGGATGAGGTGGGGTGGAAACCGATCAATTCAAAGTCATTAGCCTTGATAACAGGTAAGTTTCCAGGACAAGTGAAATAACCCACGCATTACTCCTCACACTATACAAACAGCTGAAACATACATAGGATCCTTTATACCTGCCAAATCATATGTAAAGCAATACCCTTGCTAGCCTCAACCACCCCCAACCCCCATATTGTGCCAACTAGCTGCTCTGTTTAAAGCCCATATCTGGGCAAAATAAAAGCCCACGGTACTCCCCAGCGATATTTCTATCATCACTTTAACCCCTTCATGACTGAGGCTTTTTTTCATTTTTTGTACCCATGTTATATCTTTTAATTGCAGCACATTCTGTTAGTGAACAGTAATCACCAAAAGAGATACTTGTGACCAGCAAGTAGCATTAAGAATATTTATAATCTATCCGAGCAAAGCAAATTTTCCCCCACAAAAAGGGACTTAACCCCTTCGTGACGGGAGACGTACGTCCCGTCACAAAGTGGCTATATGACACTGTACGTGCCGAGTTATATTAGCCTCTGTAATGCTGGTAACTGCTGATTCTCAGCAGTTCCAGTCATTAATGAATGCCTCACTATTGAGACATTCATTAAGGAAATAGTTAAGCTTTTGTAAAAGCTTCTTTCCTTCATTAATGAAAGAATGAAGACTTTACATTCAGATACGGGTTCGCTAAATAGCGATCTCGTATCTGACAGCTGAAGATAGCAGAGAGGTAGCAGTGACTTACCTCTCTGCTATTCGTTTTGACAGCTGTATAGCCTGGCCCCGATGTTAAATGATACATTTCAAGCACTAGATACAAAATGTATTTCTTGAGTGAAATGTATCAGTTTTGATTGTCTAGGAACGATCAAAGACCTTAAGGCCCCCATTCACACCTAGGCGTATTGTAATATGCGCGACCGTCACGCGTTTTTTTACCGCGATTCGCGGTAAAAAAGTCGCGCGATTCCAAAGGCTACTTGGCAGTATCCAAATGGAAAACGCCCTACAAAACAGCCCAAAGTAGTCCCGGGACCTTTTCAGGCGTGGGCTGTTTTGTAGAGGTGGGAACGAGGGCATTGACTACAATGCAATTTATATTTTTGACCGTTTTGTAGAGCGTTCATCGAGCGTAGAACGCCCTACAAAACGGTCAGGTGTGAACGCAGCCTTAGGCCCCATTCACACTGAGCGATTGATCGCGTGGTAATTCCCGCGATATACAGCGGCTATTTACCTCTCTCCAATGCATGGCAATGGGGCCTGGTCTGTCGCTGGTCGCTACAGCAGGACCCTTTTTGGAGCAGATTTTGCCGAGATTCTAGCTTGCTCAATGCAAGCATTTGCACGATTATCGCGCGACAAACGAATTTGCGAATCGCTCAATGTGAATGGGGCCTTAGTGAGATCTGATTCTGACATGCTGTCATGATCAGTCTCTAAAGTTATTATTAGCTGTTCCTAAGTTTGGAGCAGCCTGATCATAAACTAAAAAGTTAATTTATTAAGCAGTCAGTGATTGCTTCATATAAACTGGCCAAATTTTTTTTATTTTTTTACACTTTGTAAAAAAAATAAGTGTAAAAAAAAAATTAGGAAAATAAAACTTTTATATATAAATATATTTTTATACTATAATTATTATTTAAAAAATTCTAATTCCAGCATGTCTTTGGATTGTGGGAGGAAACTGAAGTACACAGAGGAAGCCCATTCAAGCACAGGGAGATAGCATCCTAACTGGGATTCAAAGGAGGGCCCCCCGGTAGTACAAGGCAGAAGTGCTAACCACTAAGCCACTCTGCCTCCCCCACTATCTGTTTAATGGGAAGAGCATAAAAACCTCAGTGTTCGGGCCTGTGTTGACGGGGTTTTTGTTCACATCAGAAAAGGTTTATTCAGTTTAGGAGGTCAAATGAACCTGTCAATTATCTCTAAATAATCTCAGAAGCGTCTCACATTGATATCAAATGCAACTAAACCTGAAAGCAAGCTGGATTTGCCCACTGACACTAGCTCATAGTCTTGCTTTTTTCCTTCTAGCGAAGGCACTGGTTTGTTTTCTGTGATATGTCCTAGAAACCAACTGGAATACATGCACAAAAGACTACACATGCAACACACTGTACCAGTACTGAGGTGATCTCTTATGAGCCTGTGGATTCCATCCAGTTCTTGCAGGTCTGGAGACTCAAGCAGATGGAGATGCTCCCACACATTGATTTGTTGGGCCATACTGCTGGACAGGTGTATGTGCTGGTGACAGGACACGGAGGCTAAAGGTCACAGCAGGGTGCTCATCTGTGCCTCCAACCTGTGAGGGAGAAAAGGGAAACAAAAATAAATTTTCAGCAGTATGATAGACATTTCAAACCATGAGCTAACCTTTACAGAGAGTTCTTGTATTTATATAGAATATATACCGATATTCAAAGTACAAAAGTTAATCTATACGAGTCCCTGTCCCAGAGAAGATTGTTGTCCCATTTCCCTGCTTCGTTTACTCAGACACAAGCCAACACCAATTTGATTAGACATTAATTTACCTCCTAGAATGATTTCAGGTTCCCACCAAAGTTATTCTTATATAGCTGTGAGGATCATTTAACTGTACAGGCCTCACCTTCACTTAAAACCACTTAATTAGCAGGACCAACCATGCCAGAAATGACCCAGACAAAAAAAAAAGGGGTACCATTCAGGCTACCAATCCCATCAAATCTTAATCATTTGCATAACATAAGCCTAAAAGAAGGCCATTGAACTTATTGTGCCAAAGCACAGTGAAATAAGCAAGGACATAAAAGACTGAAAAGTAGTTATGCCTGTTCCAGAGCATGAAGCAAAGGGATTCTCTGCTCTGGTGGTTGAAGTCCTCCCTCCTCACCAGGAATGGAACCTTTCGGGCTTGTTCACACCAAGCGCGTTCCAGAAGCAGAGCAGTTACAGACCGGATCAAAACTGCATCCAATGTATTCCAATGGTACTTTGTGCTCTAGTTCACTCCGCAGCATTCAGTTCAAGAGCATGTAAAAAAAAAATGCAGCAAGCCCTATTTTACCTGCTCTGGAACGCTCGCAAACGCATCAAAAACACCCTGAAAGCACATTAAAAAAAAAATCCAGACCTGAACTAGGGCTGCAACAACTAATCGGCATAATCGATTATAATCGATTATTGAAAAAGTTGTCAACTTTTTCAATAATCGATTAATCGGCTTCGGAGCATCAAAAAATGCAGTATAACACACTGCACTGTTTGTGCAGAAACTCATGCAGATCTGGTCTGCATTTGGTGTGAATAAGCCCTTCTGCTGCACTGCTGGAAGATTGCCAGCTCCTAACAAGTAAACAGAGATTCAGGCAATCCATCCCTCCTCAGGGTCAACCAGCATAGATCAAATTGCACATGCCATGGCAGGGGCATATGTCCATCATCAGGGAGGCACCTGAAGTCAAAAGGCCACGCCAGAGATAGCTTACATTCCCTGATGAGTCTAGAAACGTGTTCCAATGATAATCGCAACCTACATTCCAAGAGCGGACAAAAAAAAATAATTGAAGACTTCCTCTAAGACTGCAAAGGTTAAAGTACTCGGTGCATGGACATGTCAGTGTCCCGTTACAATAAGAAGCTCATGACCAGATCTAGAGATCCCCTATCTGACAGTGGTGACGTGCCCCGATAAAGAATCTTCAGTCTGGTTTAAATGTTGTTGCCTCAAAACATCTTTATAGGTCTCTATAAAGCTAGTAGCCGCACTCTCCACTAGGGCTGCAACAACTAATCGACATAATCGATTATAATCGATTATTGAAAAAGTTGTCAACTTTTTCAATCATCGATTAATCGGCTTCTGATTGGTTGGCCCTCTTCACGGCTCCACACACGCTGCACGCCACACCTCCTCCCCACCTCACGCTCGCCGCTGCCAGACCCGCCCGCCTCCACCTCACGCTCACCGCCCGCCCAAATCCACGATCGGCACAGGGACGCGGTGAGAAGTAAGGAGGAGCAGGTGTGGGCGGATGACAGCCGCCGATAGACAGGTCCGATCTTGGAAACAAGTTGCTGGAAGACTGCTCAGGTAACCCTGCACTCCCACCCACACATGATGCTCTATAATGTATTGCTGGGATTGGTATTCCTCTATAGCTGATGGTACATTGTGCTGTATATTATACAGAGCAATGTACCATCACCTATAGAGGAATACCAATCCCAGCAATACATTGTACACTGTATGTATAATGTATTGCTGGGATTTGTTGTACTCCTATATAGCTGGTGATATTCTGCACTGCGCTGTATAGAGGACTACAAATCAGGGAATAATACATTATACAGCACAATGCAGAATACCACCAGCTATAGAGGAGTACAACAAATCCCAGCAATAGTACATTATACAGTGGTGCAATGCCGAATACCACTAGCTATAGAGGACTACAAAACCCAGCAATAGTACATTATACAGCGCAATGCAGACTACCGCCAGCTATAAGGTACTTTTGCTGGGATTTGTTGTATTCCTATATAGCTGGCGATATTCTGCATTGCGCTGTATAGAGGACTACAAATCAGGGAATAATACATTATACATAATTTTTTCTGTTTTACTTCCACCGCTCCAAGCTTGCTCCTGTGATGGACTGCAATCTCAATACAAACTAGTAGTCCCATCACGGGAGCCATTTTTTAAATTTTATTTTAGTTTTTATCAGATTAACCGATTAATCGAACTTAATAATCGGCTAACTAATCGATTTTGAAAATAATCGTTAGCTGCAGCTCTACTCTCCACCCTAGCAGCTCCAAACTGGTCTTGCTGGCTCTGGTGAGCCTACTTAAAAAAGGTGCTAAAATCTCCACCATAGAGTTTCTTTCAGTCGGACTGGCATGAAAGTCTCACCCTTAGCACACTTAACTGCTCATTTTCCTAGCTCTTTTTTGCATTGTTCTGCCCTTTTACCTTTAGAAAAAGAAGTATCCTCATTAGGGCTAACTAACGATTATTTTCGACTAATCAGATAAAAAAACAAACCCATCTTTAAATTTAAAATAAAATACACAAATGTTGTGTTACAAACAAAGTAGTTTACTTCATAAAACTGCATGCACAATTTTTTGCAATCGCACTGGAATGCAGAGCATTGCAGGAACCTCGCGTGCCAATGCAGGCAATCGCACTGCGGGCGGGAGAGGCGTGTTTGGGGTGCCATTGAAATGAATGGCACCACAATGTATCTCCCGCAGCCGAATTGGTCAGTCTGAAACTAAAAAATGACTTTTTCCACCTTTTATAATTTTTCTTAAAGTACTCATATGTATCCTATTAAGACATTTGAGTTCGTTTTATGGATTTAATATAGACTGAATTGAAAAACTCAAACCCAATAGAAATAACCACATTTTATTTTAAATAACACACACACGAACACACACGAGTGGCCAGATTATTATGACCACCTGACGTTTGTAGGCAAATTAGCTATAATTTTGCTCTGAAGTTGCTAGAGGGTCAGACCATTATAAATAGGGAAGCGGGTTGTTTACCATGACAGTAGAAGTGATTTGTTCCTGAAGATACGGGGAAACAACGCGATTTAACAGCCTTTGAACGTGGGATGGTTGTTGGCGCTTGGAGCCATGGAGCGAGTATCAGCAAAACAGCAGAATTTGTTAAATGTTCAAGAGCAGCTGTTGTTAAAGTGTTTAAAGACTGGACTGTCAGCCGAAAATCTGGGTCTGAACGTGCGAATTGTGGCCGTCAGCGACTAGTCAATGTTAGGGCAGAACGGAGAGTGGCAAGACTGGTACAAGACAACAGAAGGGCAACAGTGCATCAAATGACTGCAGATATTAATCAGGGATCCCTTCAAATGATCTCTGAACGCACTGTTCGCCGTACACGGCATCATATGGGATATGTAAACCGAAGGCCTGTTTGAACACCTTTGATGTCTGCAGTTAAGATAAAACGTCTCCAATTCGCACAGAAACACAAGGATTGGACAGTGGAAAAAGAAAAAAAAAAAGTCATGTGGTCCGATGAATCACGTTTCCAGTTGCATCATGCAGATGGCAGAGTGAGAATTTGGCGGGAACAGCATGAAAGCATGCACCCCACATGCATGAGTACAACCCTTCGAGCTGGTGGGGGCAGTGTTATGTTTTGGGGCATGTTTTGGGCCCTTTAATTCGTGTGGAACAACGTCTGAGTAGCACAACATACCAAAGTATCGTTGCTGATCAAGTTAATCCTATCATGTTGATGGCGTATCCCAATGGAGATGGCTTCTTCCAACAAGACAATGCGCCATGCCACGGTGCTCATATTGTGCAGGAGTGGTTTCAAGGTGCTTAGGTGGCCCCCACAATCACCAGATCTCAATTGAGCATTTGTGGGACAAAGTTGAAAGAGCCATCAGGCAGCTGGCTCCACAACCATCAAATCTCACAGAACTGGACAGCGCTATTCATCAGGCGTGGTGTCAGATTCCTCGCATCACCTTTCAACATTTTGTGGAGTCAATGCCAAAAAGAATTACAGCACTATTGAAGGCAAAAAGTGGCCCAACAAAGTACTGATAGGTGGTCATAATAATCTTGTCAGTGTATACATCAGTTTAGAGCTAGCCATGAATCTTGGCCCAAGAATTATTGCTCTCACTCTGGTCAACGCGGCAATACCCGACATGTAGCACAATGGTAATTTTTGTACGTAGGTGCACCAGACTTTTTTTTTTCTTTCTATTGTTACATTTTATTTACCCTTATTTGGTTTAAACTTTTTTTTTTTTTTTATTAACTTCATTGCTATTACATGGAGATGGCTCACAGGCCCCCTTTATGATAGCACATTGGAAATGACAGGCTCTCTTTACAATGACATAAGGGTCACCTTTTAACTTCAAAGGAGCTATTTAAGCACACATCACTTGAATAGCTTCAGCCAGGGAATGATAACACAACAGGCAGTGAGTGTGTGAAATAGCCAATAGCAGGCTGGCTATTGCAGCTACCTACTCTTTGCTGTCAATCAGCAGAGGGGGACCTAAAAGGAGAAAGTTCTTCTTCAGGTCCTCCTCTGTTGATAGAAAGCAGCCAGCTGCAATAGCCAGCCTGCTATTGGCTATTCAAATTGCAATAGTCATTAGCAGACTGTCTATAGCACACACCCACTGCTTTCAAGCCTCTCCGACCCATCCAGCAGCACCGCACTGTGTGCTGACCCACCCTCCTCGCTGTCTCAGAGCGGCCCTGGTCCCTGAAAGCGAGTCTGTGTCCCCTCCAATGCCCGCTGCCTCTCCTGATACAGCAGGATCGGAGGTGACACAGAATGCAGTGGGGAGGAGAGCGGCAGTCGAGGCAGCTGAGCACAGAGCAGATTTGCGTCCAGGGTGGGGCAGCTGAGCACAGAGCAGATTTGCGTCCGGGGTGGGGCAGCTGAGCAGAGCAGATTTGCGTCCGGGGTGGGGCAGCTGAGCACAGGAGCAGTTTTGCGGCGTTGACTGGGCGGAGCAGCTAAGCACAGAGCAGAGTTGCGGCGGTGACCTGGGGTGGGTTGGATGGGTGGGAGCAGCTGAGCGTTTGGCCGTTGTGTGGTCGATGCATGCCAAATCAACTAAATCGATAATGAGAATCGTTGACAACAATTATCATCTATTAACAATTTTAATTGATTAGTTGTTGCAGCCATGAGGATTCCTCATGTGGTTTACGTTGTCACATCTGTCCCTATTATTCCCCGACTCCCTGTGTTGTCACAGGACACAAATGGCAACAAAAGCCAGCTGAATGGTTGATCTCTTACCCGTTCCACTTTATATATGGAGAGCCTCACCTATTTAGATATCTGCACACACTTCCATTCAAGTTGCACTTCACTATAAAATAAATGTTCAACCTTGCAGAAGATCACCTCTGGGAGATACGACAATCCAATAGAGAAAATGTCGGACTGGTAGATTTGTCACACCAAATTTCATCTCTTTCCTCAGGGCAAGTTCAGAAAAACACACAATTAGTTACTTGGTGACACAAACTGACTTATGCAAAATGTCAGCACAAAGGCCACCGATGGAGAGCAACATGCTGGAAACAAATCTGATATTTAGTTCACTGGAGCAAGATCAGTGAAGCCCTATTCCTTCCTTACTCCGTGCTCTTAAGAGGACTTATGCGTAAACAAAAATGTGTGTGCTGGTTTATAAAGTCCTAAACTGGTCATTATCTGTAGTTACGGTAAACTCAATAGATTACATGAAAATACTTTGCAGGGTGAGATTATTCACTTGCTTACATCATCGGCATGCCTCCAAAACCATAGTCCTCTAGTTTGCATATTAGCAACTCTCCCACCTTCAAAATGGAGACAAAACTGTAAACGGAATGTTAGCTTGCGCGGTCCAAGAGTCTCACATTTATTCATATTCAAAAAGCAGGAGATTGTTTAGTGATGGGTCCGTTTAAAACAATCTGATTGCAGATCTACCATCAGCTTAGTACAAGGGTTTGCCTGATTTGACACAAATTTAAAGTGCAACTGAATCCAAATCCTATTTTTACTTTTGGATAGAGTGGAAAGGGATTAGAACACTTGTCAGGTTTTTATTGCTGTCTGCGTCCCTTTTATGGAAATTCGTTCTCTCTATTTGTCCCTGTGAATGTGATCACTGAAATTTTGGGTTGTCATCAGAACAGGAATCGATGGGAAATCTTCCCATGGGGACACTAGTTCTGGTGTTTGCTAGCAGGGAGGGAGAAAGCATGAGCTACAGAACAGACATACCGAGTCTCTTCTGTCATGAAAATCTTCCTGCTTGCAATTTCCTAAAACTATAGTCTCACTTTAATGGCATCAGGTCCAGGCTTGTTGGATATTTTGCCAACACACACCGATGCAGCTGATACTACTAAGAGTAAAGTAGTTCATGCCTTTCATTTTAGCTGCACTGAGCAATGCAATCCAGCACTTGTAGTGTGGATGAGTCCTATGTGTTAATTATTTCAACATATTAAAATTTATATGCAAATTCCCACATAGCCATTAGACCCGAGGTCTTCTCACACACCGATGATGATAGGAGAGCAACTGATATAAATTAGTAGTCTCCGCTACCTCAGTTTACAAGCGGAGGTCACCCAAGCGGTAGCCTTCGCTGTCCAGCGTTTAGGAGGCGATACTTTTGCCCCCTGAATGCAGTTTGATTTTAATCCTAAAGAAGATTGTCTATTGCAATAGGGTACGCCGTTGCAGTGCAGGCCAATTTATTGCAATGATTGCTTTTGACAAGCGGAACCACCTGCCAAGCATGACATGCTGAATATCTTTTGCCGCGCTGCAAAGCATTGTGGCAATGTATACACAGCACTGTTCGGTCACAGTGCCGACACTGCAACAGGTGACCAGGGCGTTGTAAAACCGCAGAACAACCTATTGCCTTTACTTGCCACCCGGGTGAATGAGGCCCAAGGGCCAGTTCACACAATATTTTAACGAGCAAGCTAGTGTGTTGTGACAGCTCCGGCAGTGTGCAGCTTTCACTGTTTACATTATTTATGAAACTTTAGAGCTCACAAATTGTACGCTATTCAGTTCCCCAGGCAGCAGGGCAAAAAAAACCCCATTGTTTTCTATGTGCCCTAGTGATGACTGGCTTTGTTCAGTTGCGAAAAAAATGCCAGTCACTCCCTCTAGTGTGAATGGGCCACAAAAAAAATAAAACACACACACTAAAAATAATACCTAGGTCCTGTTCTGTAGTGTGTTCAGGGTGGCCAGGTTCATTTAAAAATAAACATTTCCTTTAAGTTAAAAGTAGGGAACAGAATATAAAGAAAACACAGGCATGCAAATATCAGCTTTTGATGAAAAAGCAAAGGTCTAGCTCACACCCTTGTACCTCCCTGGCCTCACACCTGATCCTTAATGGGATACTGTCTTTATGCTAGGTCTGATAAAAGGCGACTAAAGGGACATATTTATAGTCATGCCTTATAAACATGAACCTATGTGTATGACCAGTCAAAGCTAGCCAAGGGTTAAAGGCTAAAGGGTTAAAGGGGGGCAATGGGGTTTTTTATAGAGTTAGTAAACTTGCCCCCCCAAAAAAGTCAATAACACCTGCACAACATTTATGTCGTTACTTAACCTATTTGTGAACATCAGTGAGGAGTGCAGCAGGGAAACAGTTAACAGTCACAAGAAAGCACTTATGCTCAGCCAAGGGATGAGCAGTGCTTGTTCTAATCCTCTTCAGCAAAAGCTTCAGTGCATTCTTGCTCCATAAATTGTTTTACTTTCGTCTTTCCTCGGAGTGAAAATTTATATAAGCAGCTCATTCTAATGACTAGTTTTTCGACGTATGTGTCAACAGAAACAAGAAAAGGCTCAGTCAATGAAAAAGCTCTGTAGCTTTGTGATCAGTACTAATTTGGTCTATGTTGAGCGAGGCCCTAAGACACTAACTACGTGGAGTAGGTGTTTGTTTCCACAGGTACGCCAGTCTCTTCCAACATCCTAAAAGACATTGGGAGGTTAATTTGCCTCGAAATTATATGTACTCTACTGTAAGTTATACAGTAATTTCCCCTGGGGCAAAAGGCTGAAGGGAAAAGACTGCAAGCTCCTCTGGGGCAAAGGCTCTAGTGAACAGACTTCAAACTCAATTTGGGTAAAGGCCAAAAGGGAACAGCTGGCAAGCTCTTCTAGGGCAGAGGCCGAAGGGAACAGCTGGCAAGCTCTTCTGGGGCAGAGGCCGAAGGGAACAGCCTACAACCTCCTTTGATGCAGAGAGCAGACTACATGCTCCTCTGGGGCAAGGGCTGAAGGGAACAGACTGCAAGTTCCTCTGCATTAGGGGATATATATCAAATTGAATAGACCTCAAACAGAACCCTTTCATCGCCCATTGCTTAACCACTTGAAGACCGCGGTGTTTCACCCCCTTCCTGGCCAGGCCATTTTTCAGTGTTCAGCGCTGCGGTACTTTGGCTGACATTTATTCCGTCATGCAGCGCTGTACTGAAATGAATTTTATACCATTTTTTGGGGACAGATAGAGCTTTATTTTGGTGGTATTTAATCACCACTGGGGTTTTTATTTTTTACTACATAAAAAAAGTACCCTAAAATTTTGTAAAAAAAACATGTTTCCCTATAAAATGTTATGAAACATTTATTTTCACCCCAATTTTTTGGTATAATATAAAATACGGGGTCACGTCGGGTAAATAGACACTAAATATGTCAACCTTTAAAATTGCGCGCACCCGCGAAATCGCAGAAAACGACCTCAACCAAAATTGGCCATAGGCGACACTTTAAACGTTTTTACCGCTCATCAGTTTAGTGTTATCAGTGATTGATGGCCCTACAATTATTGCTCTCACTCCGACGTTCGCGGCGATATGTAACATGTGCGGCAAACATACCCAGTAATGTACTGTAGTCGTTGACAGCAGATTCAAACACACACCCTCCCTGTCCTGGATATCACATACTACTGGGACCATCCAGAGAAGTCTTATGCAATCTACGTGGCGCTTCCCCGGCCGCTACCAGAAGTATATATGACATCAGAGAGAGCAGATGCACCTGACAGGCACACAAACCTCTGACACCTCCCGAAAATGCTGAAATTCTATTTTAGGCACGGCGAGAGAAGTTACAACGAGAGTACATTTACCTGGAAAGTTCATCATCCTATGCAAGGGATGGGGGCAGGATTTCATCAAGCTCTTCTGGGGCAAGGACTGATGTGAGTGGTATTCTATAGGCGATTATATATTATCCAAATACGTGCAACAGAGTAACTATTACATAATGAAAGCTTCAATTTATGGTCCATATTTGTATATAAAAAGTAGTTATATAACTGCTCTAACTAGAAATGATAAAACACACACAGGTGTAACCCACAAAGAAGCGACTTTGGATAAGAAACGTCTTTCCATATGCGATTACTGCAATCCTTCCTAATGTCAAGATCATTATCCTCGGCACAGCAGCGGAAATTTTAAATCATACTTAAAGCACATGAGCCTGCCCTGGCTGCTATTTAATAAGACAGGGATGGAGAGGAAGTGCAGAAGTGGAAAACCATATTACCGGACCAAGCTTTGGAAGGTTCTGTATACACTTAGTGACACTTCCACAGCTTTTATTCAATACTCTACAAAGTCTTCACACTTTGGTTTGGGACTAAAGAAAGTAGGTACATCCTTTGTACCTACAGGTAGCCCAGTATATA
>NW_017307152.1:628153-635181 GCF_000935625.1 Nanorana parkeri
ATACACTAATTATTAAATATTGGAGCCAGCAGCCATCTCACTCCCATCAAATACATATATATGAACTGCTTTCCCTGAATAGGTAGGTAGCGGTCACCACTATTTCCTGAAGCTTTTGTTTCGGACATCTGGCTGTATAACGGATAATGAAAAAGCATCATTACAGTGCAGCCTTTAACGGATCCATGGGTCACACTTTGCAATGCTGGTGTCGGCCACTTTATAAAAACCAATGCCTGGAAGTATACCGCTGATGAAAGCGTGCCTTTCCCTAAGGCCTGGTTCACACCTGGGCGTTTTGTAGCGCGTTGGAACACTCTGCAAAACGCTCAAACACCGAAATCCCATTATTTCCTATGGGTATGGTTCACACCTGGGCGTATTACAGGCCGTATGAACGTGTACAAAACACTCTACGCCAAAAGTACAGGAGCTTCTTTGGGGTGTTTTTGTAGCGCGTTTCCATTGGTATACAGCCAAGTAGCCCTCGGAAACGCGCGTTTGTCACGCGGTTTTTTAGCGCGAAACGCGCATATTCGATACGCCTAGGTGTGAACCCAGCCTATAACTGAAAACAAGTAGCAGGGAATTGATATGTGTACTGTATACTCATCTATGCAGACAACATTCAATGCCTGGGAAAGTAATCACTGCACACGATAGCCACCAGCTATCTATAGATTTCCAGGAATCATCAGTTTAAAATAGAACAAAAGACTTATTTTTACTTTCCCAAGCAACCCTATAAAGAAATCCAAGGGACAAAAACCAAATACAACATATCTGCTTGACTTTTAAAGTAGGAGATTATTGCTTTTTTTCCTTCCAAGAAACCTGTACCCCCCCCCCCCCCGTCCTCCAAAGGGTCAGTAACCCAAACCTGACTGAAGTGCTGCGAAGTGAGGAAGCTTCCAAAAGTAATGAGATGACAGGAAGGTATGTTTGTTTTTTAAAATAAAAAACAAACAGTCTACAAACTGCAAAACAGAAAATCAAATAAATATTTGGTGTGACCACCCTTTGCCCTTAAAAAACAGCACCAGTTCTTCTAGGGAGACTTGCAAAGTTTCAGGAACTCGCCAGGTACGTTGATCCAAACATCTTGGAGGAGAACTAACCAAAGTTCTTCTGTGGATTTAAGTCGTCTCAGCTGTTATTGTCTTTGCCTGTAATCCCAGAAAACTTAAACTGAATTCAAATATGTTCCTCAAAAGCTACAAAAGGATATAAAATCCACTTTGAAAGAATCAAATGCAAACTCCGATATTGCCATGCAAAAGTAGCAGTGCCATCACTATGCTGTACAGAGAGCAGAACTGTGGGAGGGGCCGAGTAGGCTCCACCCACTACAGGCTGCCTGCAGAAAACTACAAAAGGGAGTGGATACAAGAGCAGTCGCCCTGCACAAAGATAAAGAACAGCAGTGACTGGTCTTTATTACAGGAAGCTCCAACATAGAGGCAATTTCACTCTGTATTACTGTACAAATCTGGAAGACAAACGTTGCATAACAAGATTTAAGTAATAATACACATGACTACTATATACACAATGTTTTGTTATCCTTAAGTTCAGCATTAATTATGTTGAGATCAGGTCTCTGTGAGGGCCACGCCATCTCTTCACAAGACTCTTTGTTCTTTTTGCTAAAGATAGTTGTTACATAGTTAGTCAGGTTGAAAAAAGACATGTCCATCAAGTTCAACCTATAGGAGATATGAAAAAGAAAAGCCTAAACAGAATGCTATGCAGGGGTGTCCTGAGGCCGGGTGCACCTCTATTCTGTGCATTTAGGACACATCCAGATTTTTCATGATTTTGGTCGTACATTTGGCACATTGTCCTGCTACAGAATGAACTTAAGACCAAATCAGACGTCTCCCTGATGGTACTGCACGATGGAGAAGTATCTGCCTGTACTTTTCAGCATGGAGGCAACTGTTATTTCTGACCACATCTCCAACTTCAAGTGCAGAAATGTAGCTCAAAACTTGCAAGGAACCTCTGCCATGTTTCACCGTTGTCTGCAGACACTAACGCTCGTAACACTCTCCTGGACTTTCACAAACTGCCTTCTCTAATACCGTGTTTTCCTCGAAAATAAGAC
The DNA here is from genome assembly GCF_000935625.1 of Nanorana parkeri. Taxonomy (NCBI): domain Eukaryota; kingdom Metazoa; phylum Chordata; class Amphibia; order Anura; family Dicroglossidae; genus Nanorana; species Nanorana parkeri. The sequence goes on from NW_017307152.1 coordinate 630,261, forward strand.
ACTTTTTTTGCCCCCCAAAAAAACACACTAGGTCTTATTTTCAGGGGATGTTTTTTTTTTTTTTTAATGTGCAACAAAATGTTCAACAATCCAAAGTTATCTGGTGTCACTCCGCCCATCACAGTAACTGGCGCTATATAGGAAGTATGGGCTAATGTGGCTCTGCTCCCTCCGTCACCGCTGCCTTGCTTTCTACAGCGCCGACTTCCTTTGCCATCAGGGACAGTGGTACCAGCGGTGCAGCAGTGGGGATATCAGACAGTGGACAGCGCGGTACAGTTCAGTACGATTTACCGGTGCACATTACAGTACCATTACATTAAGCAGTGCCTTTAGGGGGACATCAGTTGGTGAAGTATGGCACTGGAGTGCTCCCTGTCACTGCGCTGGCCTGAGGAAGTGCCTTGTCATCCCCTTAATACAGTAGGTTCCTGCAGGCTGATACCATCTCCCCTGCTCTTCAAGTTCCCCCTCACATGCTACCACCAAACTAGGTCTTATTTTCGGAGTAGGTCTTATATTACAGGAATCTTGAACAATAGTGCTAGGTCTTACTTTTGGGGTAGGTCTTATTTTCGGGGAAAAGGTAGGCCCGGAGCACCAGCTGTCCTTTTTCTGCACCCCAGTTCTTGCGTTTTCATGCATAAGCGAGTTGCTCGGCCTTGTTTTCCATGTCGGAGGTATGGCTTTTCAGCTGCAAGTCTTCCATGAAGACCACCTCTGACCAAACGTCTCCAGACTGCGGATAGGCGTACCTGGGTCCCACTGATTTCTGTCATGGTGGAGGCGAGCCTCCTTTTGTGATGGGAAGTTGGCATGATGCATCTTGTCTGCTGATCAAGTTCCTTGGATGATCACTGTGTATTTAGTCCTCAACAGTGCCTGTTACTTTGTGCTTCTGCAGAGGAGCTTGGACCGCACATCTGGAAAACACCCGTCTTCCTTGAAATACCTAACCAAGAGTTACCATTTTGATGCAGGAAGACCTGGCTGTGTCTTGTTGCTGTGCTCAGGCGTGCCATTGTACAAGAGTCTTGACATTGAACTGTCTCTAGAGACCTCAACCTGTAAGTAGAGCATGGCTTCCCTCGTCTAGTGTCATTCCTCCTACACAGCTGATTCAGTTATAGAATTGGATTTTTAACCTACAGGTTATCTTGTTCATCATTCTCACCCATCTGGTATGATTGTTCCATCCAGCGCTACACCAAATGCCTGCATCCTCAACTGTGTGCAAGTGTTCCTGGGAGAACTAATGTTGTTTTAATGGCAGAGCGGACACCCAAATATTGACAGTTTTGTCTGTTTATGTAGGTTAACTGGGGAACAAAAACTGTTTACTTCCTTTTGACAGTCTATTGAATAAAAAAAATAAAACAGACATTTGATAACAGACTCTGTAATATAAGCAGCAATTTGCACACAGACGAGTGAGGTCTTGTTCACACCAAGCGCGGAGCAGAGCAGTTGCAAACCGGATCAAAAGTGCGTCCAATGTATTCCAATAGTATTTTTTGCCCCAGTTCACATCGCAGCGTGTAGGTCCAGAGCAGGTGAAAAAACTGCAGCAGGCCCTATTTTACCTGCACATATTGAGTGGGGCAACTCAGATGAATGATGTGCTGGAGTAGTCTGACCCTAGTTCATTATAATACTTTATTGCTGTGTAGGGAAATGCCACAGGTGGCGCACGTGCAGTACAGCCTTCTCGGCCAAACCTCTTACTTCTAACTAAACCGGAAGTAAGGTCATTGGATATCTCGACGAGTTGGAGTTTTTGACAGAACACCGGCTCCTCTCCTATACTGAAATTGCTTCCTCTGACTTCAATGCACACTGCAAGCTTCTCACACTGTGCATTAGAAGCTGCAGCAAGTCAGAGGGAGCCCAGCCGCCCCCCTCATTCCCTGACTGGAGAAAGTCCATCATCATCTAACTTATTCCTCCCCAGCTTTGAGCTGACCATGAGTTGATATACAAACTTTGGGGGGGCCTGCCAACACCACCAACTTCAACCCCCCCCAAAAAAATCCAAGAAGTTGAGCGGAAAAAGAGACAGCCAATCAGCTGCATTCACTGGTTGGATATTGTGACTGGCGCTGGTGGCGGCTTTCACAATACAACAAGTGGCAGAGGTCAATTAAACTGTATGGAGGGCGGACTGAGTGACTTCTCATTCAGCCCGCCACTGGCTAGTCAATAAGAAGCCTCACATGACACAGGAAGCAACATGAACACCTAAAAGGACCCCAGAAGAGAGGGGGGCCAAGACTGGAGTCACGTGATCCCAGATTTAGATGAGTTATAGGGGGATAACACCATCCCAGAGAAAAGCCATTACATATGGGTCAGTCCTACCACCACCCCCAGCTCAGCTGAGCTGATTAGAGAAGGGTAGAGACACTCCTGCTGAACAAAGCCTTCAGCACTGAATAATCACCATATCAACAACTAGATGAACTTCTTATGAATTATCACTTTATGTGCAAATCCATTCGTGACAGGTTCTCTTTAACTACAGCTTTTTAAAACCACTTCTGCAATGCGCCCTGCAAAGCCAGCACTGAGCCTCTTTGTGACCCCCTGTAAAACAACGCTGAGTCCCTCTTCCCTGGTTGTCACCCGCCCCCCCCCACCAAATCATCTGATGAACCATGGCTTCCCGGAGAGATGGCCCCATGCCTCCCCAGGCTGACCTCTCTCCTTCAGTTCCTTGCAGCGGACCCCAGACCCCGCCGCTCCGCCAGGACAACTCTGTTTCTCCGCTCCCCAGCACACAAGCTGTTTACCTCACAGCTCCTCAGGGCGCCGCCATCTTGCATCGCAGCGCTTCCCTCTTCCGTCCTTCTCCTTCCGCCGAAGACACAAAGTAGTCCCTCGCGTATTCTCCCTCCAGGCCCCCCGCGACAGCCCTTCGCCCCCTCAGGTGTACCCCATAAGGTCCAGTCTAACAATCCCCGGCTTCCTTGCTGGAATCAGCTGGCGTCCTACTATGAGAACAGACGGCCAACGCGGCGGAGGGATATCAGAGCAGAGGCCGTGTGACTCGTGACTGAGGGGGGGCCGGACCTTTTCGGCAGCGGTGACGTCATTAGGATTCTATTAAAGTCCCGGAGAGGGGCGGGCGACACGTGAGGTGAAAGTGTCAAAGTGGAGGAAGAGCTGTCAGTGTCAGGTTACCCGTAAATAAGCGGAGTGCAACAAGTGACAAAAAAACGGAAACCCTTTGCCAGGCCGGGGTTGTGGTGTTCATGAGCTCATCAGGACACTTTACTGCTCCCAGGCCGGGGCGCTGGTGTTCATGAGCTCATCAGGACACTTGTCTGCTCATAGGCCAGGGCGCTGGTGTTCATGAGCTCATCAGGACACTTGTCTGCTCATAGGCGCTGGTGTTCATTAGCTCATCAGGACACTTGTCTGCTCATAGGCCGGGGCGCTGGTGTTCATGAGCTCATCAGGACACTTGTCTGCTCCCAGGCCAGGGCTCTGGTGTTCATCAGGACGCTTTTATGCTCTATCTGGTGATGTGGGAACACCGGCTCGGCCTCACTTTGAAAGTGTTCCCATCCCCTCCTACATACATCAGCTCTGCTGAATATAAACAGCCCGCATAGGGGTGTAGCGATACATCTGCCAATAATCAGGTCTCTAGGGCTTATGCACTATGGTTATAGGACTCCTTAAGTGGTGAATGGCGTCTTTCATCAATGCACGGTGTTGCGGCATCACACTTTGTGCGGCACTGCAATGGCCGCCAGGCAATGCATTCAGACACCCCAAGTGCCATTCCTTCAATGCAATAATGCGAACAGGGCCTGAGTGTACACTGCATTCAGGTCTCTACACAGCAGCAGCGCAGTGTATGGCGGTGTGGTGACCTACGTTGATGTCCAGAGCGCTACTAAAGAACGCAGAATGTTTCTGCGCCACACATCACACCTGCGTTGCGGTGTCACAGGATGCATAAAAAAACAAATAGTGGTGACTGATGTTGATCGGTTGCTGAAAGATACCATTAATGTGAACAAGCCCTAAGGCCCTTTTCACAGGCACGGTCCAATCGGATGCCCAATGCAAGTCAGCCGGATGGGTGTCTGTTTACACCCTGTTACCCCTGACTTCAGCCAGGTCTGGAGGAACATTTATATCCAACTACCCATAGACCAGCATGGGGTCCAGCAGTTTTAGGTCTTTCTTCCATTACAAGATGGAATAAAAAAAACTGCATGGACATGTATGTCACAGCGGTGACATCTGATCCGTACTGCTGCGATCAGGAGAGGATCTGTGCACGGATCCTCTCCTGATCAGCCCGCGTGAAAGCTCCTTTAAAAACCCCTAAGAGTATATTGACCACATGCATGCACGCCAGATTGGGCACATATGGAGGACACTATGAGGATAGCAATGGTTACATTGATACACTCATTGGGGGGATTTTATCAAAACTGGAGCAGATTTGCACTGCAGCCAATCAGCATCTCTCTCTCATTTTCAAATCTTACCTGAGCAAACTGAAGAGAGATGCTGATTGGTTGCCATGGGCAACTGCTCCAGATTCTGTTTGCCCCAGATTTGATAAATTCCCTCAAATGCATCTCCTTACTAACATATTTATTTTTTATGATCCCCAGCTCCATCTAGTGCCCATAATGTGGTATCTTTCTGATTCACCTATTGAAGGACATTCAACCAGAAGAGAAATTACACTAAGAACATTAATTTTTTCCCCAGTCTCAGTATTGTTTTTACCACAGGACAAAAGGGGCAACTGCCCTGGGCCCCATCATTTATAGGGGCCCACAGCAGCTGTCCGTTTTGCCCAGAGCGGCAGGCAGGAGAGCAGCGGTACCGCTAGTGGCATGGGCGGACTCAGTTCCCGGGGCTGGGGGGGCGCAGTGGGGTCCGGTCCTGCCACCCA
>NW_017307152.1:635276-649108 GCF_000935625.1 Nanorana parkeri
TAATGAATAGATTCGGCTGCCATAAGGTCCCACGCTTCCTGGGGACCTCCCAGCAGCCTTCTGGGGAACCTCAGTGGCACCTGTTTACAGCACTGGCCGGCACATCACCCCTGCTGCGATCCTCTGCCCCTGTTGAGATCCACCACATCTGCCCTGCTTTGATCTGCCACATCTGCCCCTGCTGCATTACTCCACATCTGCCCCTGCTAAATAAGTGTAGTTGCTAACAAATTTTTTAGTGTGCACTAAGCAAATTACAATTTTTTAATGTGCATCAAGCCACCGGCAAAAAAAAGAAATAAATACATTATATATATATATATATATATATATATATCATGGAGGTGGAAGGGTTGTGGGGGCCCATTAGCAAAATCTTGCCCAGAGCCCAATTATTATTAAAGACGGCTCTGCCCAGTCTCACAACAGCGAGGCAACTCACACAGAATGAATGTACTTGCAGTTTCAATGGATTTATACACTATGCAATTGTTTTTTATAAACAGATCTCTAATCTAATATGCAAAGCTGCTAAATTCTTTTCAGCCTCCTGCACTGGTGCAAATCCATGGCAGAGGATCACCTGATTGCTGTCAAAGGATGACAGGTAAGTAACCAATCAGTGGCTCAGCCTGGAGACATATCTTGCCCCTTCATGGTGTCCCTGTCCTGGGATGTGCTCTAGTACCAGACATGCACGCAACATACTTTTTTATTATTTCATTTAGATCTGATCACAACTCTTGATCAGCAATTAAAAAGGTGATCATTCAAAGGCACCCAATGATTCATTCACAATCATTTCCCCACTCCTTCAAGAGATAACAAAAACCCTGCTTACTGATGTTTGTAAGCTAGGTAAGCATGCTAATAAAAATTTTTTTACTGTATTTGATTCATGTGTAGGTATTTTATATTATTATTTTATTATTATTATTATTATTTGTGATTTATACAGCTTTACAAATTAAAGGGAACACACTGCAGTTACAATACAATTCAATACAAGACAGTTAGGAAGGTTCTGCTCCTAAGAGCTTACAATCTAGAACTAATTTTGCATTTAATCTGTTTCAGGGGAAAAATGCGTCTCATGTCTTAGATTGGTAATAGTTTGCGGAGAAGGAATTCTGTTCCATAGTTCAATGGTTGTACTGTTCTGCTAGTAAACAGCGCTCTAATGCCCATTCAGGATATGCATTGCTGCGCCCTCTGGAGGACAATGTGCACAGTGCATTTTGTTTTTCTGCAGGAACAATAGTGTGAGCCTAGCTGCAGTGTCCTGGCTGTGATCTATGGCATTTCATCTCAGAATCAGTTGTTTTGCAAATCATTGCGGCCTCTCCGCTACACTAAAGGCTTCCAGGATGTAAAATGTGATCAGGAAGGAGTAGCTGATACATAAAACCATTCAAATGTTTTTTTTTTTTAATGAGCAGCAAAATTAGTTCTAGTGTTTAAACAGGGCATGGTGAACTTTCTGTCTCAAGCAGCATTTTGGGGCCCTATAAAAGAGGCAGTAATGTTTAATGGGGACCCCATGATTTAAAGGAGAACTATGAGGTGAGTGAAAATCACTCAGCTTCATAGTTCGAGCCGACGTGTGACAATGAAACTGTCACACGTCGGCTCAATGAATCGATAAGTGAGCGAACGCATACCGTCACTCGCTCACTTCTCGATCATCTCCCTGCAGAGAGCCGTGACTGTCACTCACGACTCCCTGCAGGGATTCCCCCCTCCCCTGTCCGATCCTCCGGCGCTGACTGGCGGAACGGACGGGAGAGGGGGCGGGTACAGCTGGCTCTGCCTCTAGATAGGCAGAGCCAGCTGTCAATCACGCAGCTGGGTGGATCTCGACAGTAATGTCGGGATGCGTCCCGGCTGCGGCTGTAGCTCGCGGTATACTGAGCTTTGGGTCACGGGAGGACGCTAGTTTGTGTCCTCACGTGACCCTGGGGAGAACTATGGGGAAAAGCACTGACCCCATAGTTCTCCTTTAATATTACTGATTACTGTTGTAATGTAATTGTGGTGCTGCTTTGGATTTGTTCTCATGGGGCTGGTAAAAGACTTTGCTTTCTCATGATGAACAATGTCAATGGTTAAAAAGTATATTCACACCCAAGCCGTGGCGTCACAAGGGTGGTCCTCCTCACGCCTGCGGCCGGCAACGAATGACATAATCAGATTGGGTGACACCAAATTACCTAACAGTCATTTTGGTGTCAGCCCCCTCTTAGGGCTTGTTCACCCCAAATGCGGACCAGATCTGCATGAGTTTCTGCACACCCAGTGCAGTGTGTTTTTCCCATGTTTTTTGCTGCGTTTTGACGTGTTTTTGTAAAAAAAAAAAATATATATATATTGTTGTAACCTAAAATGGGCTTTCAGTGCGTTCCAGGGTGTTTGCATGCGTTTGTGATGCGTTTGCATGCATTCCAGAGCAGGGAAAATAGGGCTTGCTGCAGTTTTTTTACATGCTCTGGAACGGAACTCTGCGGTGTGAACTAGAGCCCAAAATACCATTGGAATACATTGGATGCAGTTTTGATCCGTTCTGTAACTGCTCTGCATCTGGAACGCGCTTGGTGTGAACTAGCCCTTAAAATTCAGGGACTTGGTCATGGCCTGAGAGCCCCACAGCAGCAGGAGAGAGAGGTGGGGACCCGGCGGGATACCTGATCCTGCTGGCTCAATATCCCCTCCTCTCTTTGCTGGCGTCCATCACCAAGATGGCCACCGGCAGTGAAGTACATGTGACATCACATCACAGATGTCATAACACGTGCGCAGTGGCCGCACTGGGTGACACCCACCCTAGTGCCGCCACTGAACCCAAGAACAATAATGTGATATATTGCAGCTGACCAGCCCTTGCATGTGGTGTCTGCATGCGTTTTCTTTCTTACTTTATTTTAACCTGGTGATCCTGCCAGTAACACACTTCCGTCTTAATCATTTTACTGTATCTATAGAGGAGCAGTGTTATCTCTTTAGGACAGGGCTACAGAATACCCCCCCTCATCTTCATAATAGAAGGGGGGGGGTATTCTGCAGTCCCTATAGATAGCTCAGATAACAGTCAGCAGAGGCAGAGAGCATAGACATCAAACAGACATAACAACATTCGGATGCATCCGAATTTCCGAACTTGAGGGCGTCCAAATGCAAAAGAATCCGAATGCCCATTTTTAACAAAATTCCTATGCGAATTTAGTTCAAAACGAAACTAAATCAGACATGTGATTGTTCTCTGGCCAATCGGATTTTTTATTTTTTTTGGCTGTTGGGGGTTACATTATAGGCAAGGTCATGTGACTTTTGGATCGTCCCAAAATGAAACTTTGGATGCATCTGAAATGCAAATAACAAAGCAAATTGAATTTCGGATCCCAAAATCCGAAAAACAAAAGAAATTAAAATCTGAATCAATGCAAAACTAAACACATTTTTTGCAGAGTTACATGTCTATATTTTATTCCTATGCCGGGTCTAAATATTAGGAAGAGTATATCTTACACCTATGCCGGCTCTAAATATTATGAAAAGCATATTTATGCTCCTATGCCTATTGGGAAGAGTATATTATGCTCCTATGCCAGCTCCAGGTATTGGGAAGAGGATATTATGCTCCTATGCCGGCTCCAGGAATTGGGAAGAGGATATTATGCTCCTATGCCGGCTCCAGGAATTGGGAAGAGGATATTATGCTCCTATGCCGGCTCCAGGAATTGGGAAGAGGATATTATGCTCCTATGCCGGCTCCAGGAATTGGGAAGAGGATATTATGCTCCTATGCCGGCTCCAGGAATTGGGAAGAGGATATTATGCTCCTATGCCGGCTCCAGGAATTGGGAAGAGGATATTATGCTCCTATGCCGGCTCCAGGAATTGGGAAGAGGATATTATGCTCCTATGCCGGCTCCAGGAATTGGGAAGAGGATATTATGCTCCTATGCCGGCTCCAGGAATTGGGAAGAGGATATTATGCTCCTATGCCGGCTCCAGGAATTGGGAAGAGGATATTATGCTCCTATGCCGGCTCCAGGAATTGGGAAGAGGATATTATGCTCCTATGCCGGCTCCAGGAATTGGGAAGAGGATATTATGCTCCTATGCCGGCTCCAGGAATTGGGAAGAGGATATTATGCTCCTATGCCGGCTCCAGGAATTGGGAAGAGGATATTATGCTCCTATGCCGGCTCCAGGAATTGGGAAGAGGATATTATGCTCCTATGCCGGCTCCAGGAATTGGGAAGAGGATATTATGCTCCTATGCCGGCTCCAGGAATTGGGAAGAGGATATTATGCTCCTATGCCGGCTCCAGGAATTGGGAAGAGGATATTATGCTCCTATGCCGGCTCCAGGAATTGGGAAGAGGATATTATGCTCCTATGCCGGCTCCAGGAATTGGGAAGAGGATATTATGCTCCTATGCCGGCTCCAGGAATTGGGAAGAGGATATTATGCTCCTATGCCGGCTCCAGGAATTGGGAAGAGGATATTATGCTCCTATGCCGGCTCCAGGAATTGGGAAGAGGATATTATGCTCCTATGCCGGCTCCAGGAATTGGGAAGAGGATATTATGCTCCTATGCCGGCTCCAGGAATTGGGAAGAGGATATTATGCTCCTATGCCGGCTCCAGGAATTGGGAAGAGGATATTATGCTCCTATGCCGGCTCCAGGAATTGGGAAGAGGATATTATGCTCCTATGCCGGCTCCAGGAATTGGGAAGAGGATATTATGCTCCTATGCCGGCTCCAGGAATTGGGAAGAGGATATTATGCTCCTATGCCGGCTCCAGGAATTGGGAAGAGGATATTATGCTCCTATGCCGGCTCCAGGAATTGGGAAGAGGATATTATGCTCCTATGCCGGCTCCAGGAATTGGGAAGAGGATATTATGCTCCTATGCCGGCTCCAGGAATTGGGAAGAGGATATTATGCTCCTATGCCGGCTCCAGGAATTGGGAAGAGGATATTATGCTCCTATGCCGGCTCCAGGAATTGGGAAGAGGATATTATGCTCCTATGCCGGCTCCAGGAATTGGGAAGAGGATATTATGCTCCTATGCCGGCTCCAGGAATTGGGAAGAGGATATTATGCTCCTATGCCGGCTCCAGGAATTGGGAAGAGGATATTATGCTCCTATGCCGGCTCCAGGAATTGGGAAGAGGATATTATGCTCCTATGCCGGCTCCAGGAATTGGGAAGAGGATATTATGCTCCTATGCCGGCTCCAGGAATTGGGAAGAGGATATTATGCTCCTATGCCGGCTCCAGGAATTGGGAAGAGGATATTATGCTCCTATGCCGGCTCCAGGAATTGGGAAGAGGATATTATGCTCCTATGCCGGCTCCAGGAATTGGGAAGAGGATATTATGCTCCTATGCCGGCTCCAGGAATTGGGAAGAGGATATTATGCTCCTATGCCGGCTCCAGGAATTGGGAAGAGGATATTATGCTCCTATGCCGGCTCCAGGAATTGGGAAGAGGATATTATGCTCCTATGCCGGCTCCAGGAATTGGGAAGAGGATATTATGCTCCTATGCCGGCTCCAGGAATTGGGAAGAGGATATTATGCTCCTATGCCGGCTCCAGGAATTGGGAAGAGGATATTATGCTCCTATGCCGGCTCCAGGAATTGGGAAGAGGATATTATGCTCCTATGCCGGCTCCAGGAATTGGGAAGAGGATATTATGCTCCTATGCCGGCTCCAGGAATTGGGAAGAGGATATTATGCTCCTATGCCGGCTCCAGGAATTGGGAAGAGGATATTATGCTCCTATGCCGGCTCCAGGAATTGGGAAGAGGATATTATGCTCCTATGCCGGCTCCAGGAATTGGGAAGAGGATATTATGCTCCTATGCCGGCTCCAGGAATTGGGAAGAGGATATTATGCTCCTATGCCGGCTCCAGGAATTGGGAAGAGGATATTATGCTCCTATGCCGGCTCCAGGAATTGGGAAGAGGATATTATGCTCCTATGCCGGCTCCAGGAATTGGGAAGAGGATATTATGCTCCTATGCCGGCTCCAGGAATTGGGAAGAGGATATTATGCTCCTATGCCGGCTCCAGGAATTGGGAAGAGGATATTATGCTCCTATGCCGGCTCCAGGTATTGGGAAGAGTATATTATGCTCCTATGCCAGCTCTAAGTAGTGGGAAGAGTATAATATAGACATGTGCGCCAGCAAAAAAATTTGTTTAGTTCCATTTTCATGCAAACAAATTTTCATTGCAGCAAAGTGAGATTAGACAAAAGGCAAAAAATGAAATAATAGTCCGCAGAAGAAAAAGAAAAAAAAGCGTGAGGTCCCCTCTCAATTGATACCAGGATACCAGGCCCTTTAGATCTAGTAGGAATTTTAAGGGGGAACCCCACCCCCGTAATGGTGGGGAAATGTGCCCTCGACATTGGGAGGCTGTAAATTTTACACCTATGTCGGCTCTAAGTATTATGAAGAGTATATTTTACTCCTATGCCATCTCTAAGTATTGGGAAGAGTATATTATGCACTATGCCATCTCTAAGCATTGGGAAGGGTATATTTTAATCCTATGCCGCATGTAAGTATTGTAAAGAGTATATTTCTTCATACCTATGCCGGCTCTAAGTATCATGAAGGGTATATTTTACTCCTATGTCGGCTCTAAGTATTGGGAAGAGTATATTATGCTACCGGTACTATGCCGGCTGTAGGCATTGGGAAGGGTATATTTTAATCCTATGCCACCTGTAATTTTTGTCAAGAGTATATTTCTTCATATCAATGCCGGCTGTAAGTATTGGGAAGAGTATAACTTACACCTCTGCTGGCTGTAGGTATTGGGAAGAGTATATCTTACACCTATGCTGGCTGTAGGTATTGGGAAGAGTATATCTTACACCTATGCCGGCTATCAGTATTGGGAAGAGTATATCTTACACCTATGCCGGCTATCAGTATTGGGAAGAGTATATCTTACACCTATGCCGGCTATCAGTATTGGGAAGAGTATATTATACTCATATGCCGGCTGTAAGTATTGGTAAGATTATATTTCACTCCTATGCCAGCTCTAATTATTAGGAAGAGTTTATTTTACTCCTGTACTAGATCTAAGTATTGGCAAGAGTATATTTTGCCCTCCCAATACTTCTCCTTCAAGATCAAGATAAAATAGATGAAATTCTTCACTTTAGCACGTTTGCCGTGTTTGCTGGATATCACGAGCAGTTCTTTCAGTTGGTACCCAGAGATGCTTTTTAAAATGCAGCTGCACTCACAGCTTACCAATTACATATTGCAAACATTAGCAACAAAGTATTAATAAGCTGCCAATGATACTATATTATTAGCACCAAGGACATCATGTGTGACACAATGCTGGATAGACTTTATGTACCCTGGGAAAAAATCTATCCACACCCCTTAAACCAGTCTGGAATTGAAATATATTTATAGAGGCAGCTGTGCATGACAGCAAATAAAGCAGAGAATGAAACATATGGGAACAGGTGTGATGCGGGTGACGGTATGGGCATGGTGCCAGGGGACCATAGTTAGGTAAACAAAGCTGTAATATGACTTCAGAGGAAAGACAAGGGCTGTGGTCATTTATTTCTGAAGTAATATGGTGTCGGGCGAACACTATGAGCCAAGGGTAGCCCACACATGACCCACGCCAACAAAAATGACAAGCTAAGTGACAATGTCAGGGGTACTTGCAGAAGGACATACATAGAATGCCAAATTCTTAGAACTTGATGGTTAGAGATAAAGGCTTATTAATATCCACGATCACCCCCTAGCGTTCCAGATCTTTTTGTATAATATTTCTTTATTTTTCCTGGATATAACAATATAAACATCATAATAAGACACTCTCATCGGGAAGAAATCTGGTCAGAATCAACAACAACAACAAAAAACAAAAAAAACAAGAAAAATATTCATAAAACATCCACCATAAATTTTCCATTAGTGTTAAAACCATTCTTCCCCTTAAAGGAGAACTATGGGGTCAGTGCTTTTCCCCATAGTTCTCCCCAGGGTCACGAGAGGACACAAACTAGTGTCCTCCCGTGACCCAAAGCTCAGTATACCGCGAGCCACAGCTATATACTGAGACCACCGGTATACTGAGACCACCGCAGCCGGGACGGATCCCAACATTAATGTCGAGATCCACCCAGCTGCGTGATTGACAGCTTGCTCTGCCGATCTAGAGGCAAAGCCAGCTGTACCCGCCCCCTCCCACGTTCGTTCCTCCAGTCAGCGCTGGAGGAGCGGGGGAATCCCTGCAGGAAGCTGTGACTGATAGTCACGGCTCTCTGCAGAGACAGGATCGAGAAGTGAGCGAGCAACAGTCAGCTCTGGAGGATCAGACAGGGGAGGGGGGCGAATCCCTGCAGGGAACCGTGAGTGACAGTCACGGCTCTCTGCAGGGAGATGATCGAGAAGTGAGCGAGTGACGGTATGTGTTCGTTCACTTCCCGATCTATTGAGCTGATGTGTGACAGTTTAATTGTCACACATCGGCTCGAACTATGAGGCTGAGGGATTTTCACTCACCTCATAGTTCTCCTTTAAGGGTCTCAGCTACAGACAAAAAAAACTCCCCAAAAAACCAAGAACCCAAAACCCCTCCCAGCTCTAAACCAAATCAAACCAAACAGAACGAGAGTTCTAGATCTCTACCCTTGCAAAAATCCATAAGTGTTTACTGGGGGGAACTTAAGAGTGGCTTCCCAGCATTAGGGACAACTGCATAGCATTCATCTGTCAGTTTTTTATTGCTATCTGTGTCCCAGTTCGGGAGATGCATTCTCACTGTTTGTCCTGATGACTATAATCACCAGAATAGAAAGGGGGGAGAAGTTCAAAAGTAGAGGGGATTTCTTCCAAAGGTCCCAAGGATCACAATCGGTCTGGTGACCACTGTCAAAGGCTAGACTTCTCCTCCACTATGTTTCTACTAAGCACATGATATCTCTAGGGACTTCAGAGGGTTACTGCCTTCTACAGCTTACCTCCTTAAAAATGTTCAGAGATAGCCTTGAAGCACCATCAGCCAGGGCACAGGGAACAAGGACTAGGCAAGCTACACCTGAGGAGCATCACCACCACTGCCATCTGTATCACTTCTTGTAATTTTACGCACACAACTGGAACTAATTTAGTTTCACAGTATTTACTAACATTTTAGCAACCTTAGGAGGAGAACATTCTGCTTCTGGTAACCTGATGGATTACCTTGGTCTTTTAAGCCTTTGTACAGTGGAACAGGTTGCATGTGCAGTATAGTTGTACATTTAGTAGATTTATTTCATAGTGCGGGCTTCTATTGTACTTACCTCTAAAGTCTGATAGCCAGATCTGTTGGGCAGGATGGTACGGATCTTCTGGCCAATGAAAGACATGCTTCTATTGGGTACAGTTTAAATTCTCATCTGACTATAAAAGTATCCTTATTGATTATTTCTACGAGTCTGGTGGGGCATGTGATCTGAATTGTATGCCTGGTACACCTTTCACCCTCTTCTCTGTTACTTTTTCCATAACTTTTTCCACCAATTTCTACTTTTCTACTCTTTGCTCTCTGTCTTCATTCTCTTTCCCCCACTTAGAACCCCATCTATCGCCCACTGTTGTAGCATACTACCTCCCTATCTTTATTCTTTCCCTTCCTAAATAATAATAAATACCATAAAGGGCTCATAGGAGCCTTGGTCCACACTTTATAGTTGTATATCATCCAACACAACCTTGAGAGTCTACCATACCTATGGTGTTTCCCACATGATTGTCTCTCTAGTATTTTGGATTGAACAGATACTGTGATTTTTATACCCGGTTGACTTGAGTAATTTTATATTCTTTTTTCTTATGTCATTACTCGGTATTTGTAAACTTGTACCTTTAGTTCCGAGTGGGGGCAATCTCCAGTCTCACCCCCAGCACGTCCTGCCCCGCCCCCGCCCAATAAAGCCCATCCCTCAGAAGCCCCGCCCCCTAACCGGTCCCCAAGCTAGTGTGAAGGAGGGAGGAGACAGGGAGGAGCCATCCTCGTCACTGCTGAGGCACTTTGCCATTGGTCCAAGCCATCCACAGAGCTCACGCCTCTAACATAGATTAGAGGCTGTGACAGCTCTTGCCTCTTTAGTTAGGTTACACAAGCAGTGGGGGAGCACGCTGCTGTGTAACCTAACTACCTGTCAAAAGCCGGATGCAGCGCTGCCTGTAATTAACTCTCAGCACTCCGTCCATGACAGGTTACACAGCGGGGAGGCTTTCCTCCCCGCTGAATAAGACCTACCCCGAAAATAAGACCTAGTACTATTTTTGGGAATTGCTAGAATATAAGACCTAGCCCAAAAATAAGACCTAGTTGTGACCATTCCCAGGGCCGGTGGTGGCATTAGGGGGAACTTGAAGAGCCGCGGGAGAGAATCAGCGGTGCCAACGAAGCCAGCGCTAGAGGAAGCGAGGCGGCACCAGAGGAAGCAGAGCCGCATAAGCAGATGCCTCCTCTATAGCGCCGGCTCCTGTCACAGGCGGAGTGATACCAAATGCACCCCGCCTGTGAGGAATCGATAGTGAAAGTGCGCTTCGCTCATTCTGGCCAGCGATTGGTTAGCAAATTGCTCTTGGAACGGTACGGTACATGAATACATGTAGTCTTTTCTACATGAATAAGTGTGGATTGTTGTACATAAAAATTAAAAAAAATAAGATCTACCCTGAGAATAATTTTTTGAGCCCCAAAAAATATAAGACAGTGTCTTATTTTCGGGGAAACACAGTAAGTAACATTTAGCAGAAATAGGTGTAGGGGAATGTGGGTCTTAATCAAGGACGTTTAGAAAACATGCAACTGAATCGCCGGGCAGAAATCACAAACTCTGTCATTTTAACCAGAGTTTGTTTGTGAGTTTAACTTAAGAATACAGCAATTAAGAATGAAATTCAATCACTACGTTTGAGGAATAATGCAGCATACAGCCTGAGAAAGCAAAAACTGCCCACAATATGCCGGAACAAAGCAAATTTGAAGCAAATGTGACATGGTAAAGATTTACAGAGACCTGAGCCAACGTAAACATTATCAGGAACTGAGGAACCCACAAGTGTATTCACATGACTTTGTATACAGAACACTTGCTGAGACTGCTGATAAGCCTTATGTATTAAGACATGCAAATGACTGCTTGATTGTGACATTTCAAAGCTATTTTGGAGAAACTATAGTAAATAGCAAGGGTTACAGCCAGGTCAGAGCATCACACCTCTAAACTGTCCCCGTCTTGGCAGTCATGATATTTAGATCTTAAAGGGGCAAGTTGCTTTGATTAAAGATAGTCAGATTTGAAGTTATCTGCTCTTTCCATTATTAGACTCCCCCATTGCTCCAGTTGCCCACTGGTGCCCCAATTAAAATCGGTTATTTCCGACACCTGCAAATTCTCGGGTCTCCCATATGACAGCATGCACATGGGTTGTCCAAGAGCTATCATGTGTGGTCAGGGTGTGGTTAGCCCTATGCAAATATTGACTTTCAGAAAAGTTGAAGTTACTTATGATTTGTAAGGCCTTACAGGAGCTGATCAGGGTTGTAGGAGAGGCATGGTAAAGGTAAGAGCAGGAACCTGGGGTTCCTAGGGTGTAGCCAGGGCCGAATTTACTCTCTCTGCTGCCCCAAGGCCAGATTCCTCAATGCGCCCCCCTACTCGCCAACCCCTCCAATGGTGAATGGCAGACCTGCAGGCTGCATACAAGTGATCTCGGCGACATCGCCGAGATCACTTGTACAAAACAAGCGGCAGTTTCCCCGCTGTACATTTAGCCCTGCTTGCCCAAAGCAGGGCTAAATGTAGAAAACAACTACCCGCCCGACACCCGGAACTGCATGTTCCAGGCATCACGAGATAGGAATTCCACACCCGTGCTGCCCCTTTAGTCCCCGCTGCCCCAGGGCCGGGCCTTGGTTGGCCTTGTGGGAAATCTGGCCCTGGGTGTAGTAGAACTAATTTTTTTTGGAAAAGCAAACACTCTGAAATGTAAAATTACTGTATGCACGAGCACCTGTAAAACTATGTGTCTTGTAGCTTATCTAGACGGTCTCCAGGCTGTTGTGCAGGCGCATAGCGCAGGATAGATGCATGGATTCTCCATGACCTCTTGGTTTCAGGTCTTCTGAACCCACAGCTCAGAGGTCGTAGGCTTTCCACATCAACCTCTTAGGATGCCATTTTGCTCCTATATTTGCATAAAAGGAAATAAAACAATCACTGCATAAAATAACCTTTCTTAACCTTTTTATCCTTGATGAACTGGAGACATTTTCAGGTCTCAGAGAACCCCTCAAATACATTTCTGACCTACAGCTCATGGTAATTACAGCATAAACACTAATGGGTCTACAGGCAGTCCCCGGGTTACGAACAAGATAGGGACTGTAGGGACTGTAGGTTTGTTCTTAAGTTGAATTTGTATGTAAGTTGGAACAGGTAATTTTTTTAAGTGTAACTCCAGTCAAAAAAAATAGTTTTTTTAGTTTTGGATAGCATAAGGAAGGTTTAACCCCCAGTAAAGTTTGTTTTGCTGTGTGTGCCCCTGTTCAGAAGATTTCACCTCACTTTCTGTCCCTGTAACAATTGGATTTTGAAAATTTGGGGTTTAGCTTCAGTGGAGACATCTTTTTTCCCATTATAACTCTTACAGGAGTGAATTTCGCTTCCCATGGGGTAGATGTCCTCTCACTTCCTGTTGTCTCAAGGACAGGAAGTGAGATTAAATCTTTCTAATGAGGATACAGACAGCAGTAAAAACCTCACAGTGACCCGGAAGAAGAGGCGGGCACCCCTCGTCTGCAGGTCTAAAAAGAGCCAACTTCCTGTAATGTACGTACAGTACTATGAACCAGACGCAAAAAGGCGGGCACTCCTCGTCAGCACGAGCGCGGTAGCATAACAACTACCCCTGCTGTACAGCCTCCGGTTGTAAGTAGGAGTCGGATGTAAGTCAGATGTATGTAATCCTGTGAATATCTGTGAACGCTCGTTTTGGACAAATAATGCCAAAAAATTAATATACAGTGGTACCTCGGTTCACGAGCTTAAATCGTTCCACGATTCTGGTCGCAAACCGAATTGGTCGCGAACCAAATCAAACTGGGATCAGACCGCGATCTTGCCTAGAGGAAGCCACGACCATGTGTCAGAGTAGGGAGGATGGCTGCGGTTGTGTTTGTCACCGGATACAGAGTTCGCGAACGGAAACAACATGTTGCTGAACTTCCTGTCCGCGAACCGAATTGTTCGCGAACAGAAGCGTTTATGAACCGAGGTTCCACTGTATGTGTTCTTCATATATTTTTCTCAGTTTTAATGTAGTGTTGTAATAATACATTATGGTCACTAGATGGAGTTTCCCAGTTTGAATGTGGTGTGTTGTTGTAATAATACATTATGGCCACTAGATGGAGTTTCCCAGTTTGAATGTGGTTTGTTGTTCTTGTAATAATACATTATGGCCACTAGATGGAGTTTCCCAGTTTGAATGTGGTTTGTTGTTGTTGTAATAATACATTATGGCCACTAGATGAAGCTGAGGAGCAGAGGAAATAGACATTCGAACTTTGAAACGCCATCTAGTGGCCTAATTATTACAACACTATATGCGAACTGGGAAAAATATTATCATTTGCCGATAACGAACGTTCCCAGATATTAGCAGAGCAAAGGAGCCTGCAAATTCCACACTAGTGGATAGTGTTTAAAAAAAAAAGCGTCTTTTATTCACGCATATTTGTCACATCGAAAATTGCAACATTT
>NW_017307152.1:649161-650065 GCF_000935625.1 Nanorana parkeri
GGTCCCCTTCATCAGGCTTATTTTAAGCCTGATGAAGGGGACCCTGCGTGGCCTAAAACATTGCAATTTACGATTGACAAATATGCGTGAATAGAAGATGCTTTCTTTTTGAACACTATCCACTGGTGTGCTGGTGACATTTCTGATATACATTCTGATGTGAAGGGGGCTCCTGATGTGAAAAGGGCTCTTGATGTGATGGGGGGGCCTCTCATGTGAAGGGGGGAACACCATTTGCTTTGTGTTTTTGTGTGGGTTCCCTTTAAAATCCATACCAGACTCCTATCTGGGATAAAGGTCTGGTATTGATTTTCAAGGGGCTACACATTGTTTCAAACTTTTGTTCTTTTACATTTTAGTTTTTTTTACATTTTAGACTGGGGCAGCTTAAGATTTTGCATATTTTTAAAGGGTGCCGTGACTAAAAAAAGGTTGAGAAACTCTGGTCTAACCCTTTACTTTACCATAGAGCAATGTTCTGTTGCAGACTGGACTCCTTGTCGAAGGTTTCTGAGAGAGAAGCTGCTTTGTTTCTCAGACAGATTAGAGAATAAAAGGAAGTTGTTTATTGTTCAGCAGGGCAGTACAGGCAGTTCTTCTTGCAGATACCTTAGATTTTGAGGGCCATTGCAGACATCGCAACTCTCCCGGAGTCTCCTGCTATTAGATAGCGGCTCCCGGCCGCTCGGGAGAGAAACATTTTCTCCTGGAAAGGTTTGCTTTGCTTTATCTAGCAGAGTAAACCTTTCCCTACGATCTGTTTTTTTTTTCTGACATCGGGGCCGCCGGCTGCCGTCAGTCAGAGAAAGAAAAACAAAAACCAGCATAGGAATGCATAGCTAGATTGTTATTGGCTTCATTTCAGCGGGGTGCTCTCTCCCCCCCCTGTTCTCTCCCCCCCCCC
>NW_017307152.1:650264-658937 GCF_000935625.1 Nanorana parkeri
CCCCCCCCCCCGGGCAGAGGGCACCTCCCTGAAATGAGAAGAGCACCTCCCTGAAATTGCTTTTTTCAGGTTGGGATGCCTGCATTGTCTTATACATTTTTTTTTTTTTTTCACCTATGATTAACAATAGGAGTGTTGTGGCCAGGCTGGAACTGAAAGAGTCTTGTTTTATGCAAAGTGTCCTGCGAGCTGATAATTTACCGTTCGTTTCATGCAAAGCAGCTTCACTGTGCAAAGATCTCAAATTCTGAAAAAGGTAGAGTGCAATGGTTTTTTAATTGTATATGACAGAACCTGGGAGCAATGTCATGGCTCAGCTTCTAGACGCTCCAAAAAGGTAAATTTCATGCAAAACAGATTTTCCAGCTGCCCCAGCCATACAAAAGCCGTATGATAGGGGTCACCGATGATGAAAAATGAATAAGAAGTCCAGCTATGAGGTGTGAGACTTTCTTTTACAGGCTGTAAATGAATACATCATTGGATTATTACATTTTGTAATGTCTGCCTAGGTTGCTTTTGCTTTTCTAGTTAATAAAGGAGAACTATGAGGTGAGTAATTTTCACTCAACCTCATAGTTCGAGCCGACGCGTGACAATGAAACTGTCACACGTTGGCTCAATAGATCGGGAAGTGAGCGAACACATACCGTTGCTCGCTCATTTCTCGATCCTGTCTCTGCAGAGAGCCGTGACTATCAGTCACAGCTTCCTGCAGGGATTCCCCCCTTCTCGCTCCTCCAGCGCTGACTGGAGGAATGAACGTGGGAGGGGGCGGGTACAGCTGGCTTTGCCTCTAGATAGGCAGATCCAGCTGTCAATCACACAGCTGACTGGATCTCAACAGTAATGTTGGCATCTGTCCCGGCTGCAGCGGTCTCATTATACCGCAAGCTATAGCTCGCTGTATACTGAGCTTTGGGTGACGGGAGGAAGCTAGTTTGTGTCCTCCTGTGACCCTGAGGAGAACTATGGGGACAAGCCCTGACCCCATAGTTCTCCTTTAATACCATGTACACCTTTAAGGTGTCCCCAAGCCTGCTATTTAAAGTATTAGCGTATTTTCAATATTGCCCTCAAAGCTGCATAAAAAGCTGCATATGCTATTTTATATTGCATTGGTACATGTCATCCATGGCGGTGCCCAGCTTCCCAAGCCTTTCTTTGTTTTTCTATTAGCACTAAAAATGACCACAATTTACTAACAGAATTTCACTGAGGTTTGCCTCTAGGTTTGGGTTAGGTTGGGTTAGCTGAATATCAAAGATGATTTGATGAACCCTTGGCAAATCCAACCTGAGCAGATTTGCCTATCCCTAGTAAGCAATGGAGCCCTGATTGGCTGGCTCTTGCTCTCCCAGTTTGAGTGCTGCTATGCAGGAATTACAGTATACTAATATCAGATTCACATGCTTATGCCAGCTTTATGTACGTGTATCTATCAATCTATCTATCTATCTATCTATCTATCTATCTATCTATCTATCTATCTATCTATCTATCTATCTATCTATCTATCCATAGATAGATAGATATATATATAATGGTTTTCGGATTTATACTGGGTAAAGGGGTTTTTAATATTTTTCTTCTTGCCCTATACCCTAATGGAAAAAAATATATATTGCAGTATATCTCATTTTTGTATTGCATTATATACCTGCTGCATGTATAGCATCAGACAGTGCATTCCAGCTTATCTCAAATACCCTCAAAAGTCTCCACATATCAGTTACCGGTTGCAAGTGTATGGGGATATACATACAATACCAAGACAGATTTATGTGTTGAGCAATACAATATACCCATTATAGCGTGTTTTGTGTAAGGTTTATTTGTGGGGGAAATTTTTTTTTTCTGTAATTGTGAATTTTTAACAAGCGGAAAAACCGCTGTGCATATCAGAAATTCCAGTACTGCCGGCTAAGCAGACATTTTTACCACCAGATGGCACCACTGTCAAGTATTGGAGCTCATGGAAGAGATTTTATTCTTCACAATTTGCAATACAACTAAACCTTCATTTTATCTCCTTATTATCTTGTTTGCTATTTTGAAAAGCCAAAGAAAAATGAAAATAAATGGTGGTAAAAGCAGTTTTGGGTTTAACCAATTATTTCTGGCATTAAAATTCTTAATGTTCCACATAACTGGAGGTGTGTCCATTGTCTAAATACATTGTGCTGGAAGGTGTCCCTCTTTCTCAACTCAGAAAGTTGGGAGGTATGCTGAAGCGCCAGAACCTAGGATGCTCTATTATAATTATTATACTGTATGTCTGAATTTAGCTCCTACAGTCAAGCTTGGGCCTGTGTAAGTTAACCAGGTCTTCTGCGCATGTGCCTGGTCCTATTTTTCGTACCATAGGAAAACGGGAACTTGCACGCATGCATGCGCATCGGAACGTACGCGCACAGGGACGCTAATCTGGAGCACAGGAAGTGATGCAGTACCTCTGGATTGATCTCCCTATTGAAAGCAAGCACAGCCTGGGCTTAGTTGATGGATGGTCTTTCAGCTGTTCCCTGTGATCGTGTTTGCTCTGCCTGTTTACTGCTCCTGCATCTTGACCCGGATTGAACCTGACTGCTCCTGATCGCTGCCTGCCTTCTGACCTTGGAATTGTTACTGGACCTTGCCCCTGCCTCATCCCTTGTACTTCGCTGCCCAACTGGTGTGACCACTGGCTTGCCTGACCTTGATTCTGCCTACTGCTCTGGTACCCTGCTGTCCGCCTGGTTTGACCTCGGCTCTGCTCTACCCGATCCTGATTCTGTACTTCTGCCTGGCCTGGTGTTGCCCCATCCACTGGCACCCGTGCTGCTTGCTGTTTCTCAGGCTCTGTTCCCAACCTCAGTGTTTGGGGGACACAAGGTGCAAGGGGAGCCTCCTCATCCAACCAGTCTCCAGCCAGGTACATGATAGCCTGCCCCTCTTGCCTGCCGTGCCTTGCTATTGATCAGTGAGACTGCACATCGAAGAGGGTGTTGGTGGCTGGGGGTTGATGGTTTCAAGCTTGTCTTCAGTAGTAAGAGTTGATATTTCCCTTAATATCTTAGGATAATTGCCTATCTTTGGGCAGCCATAGTCATTTTTCTCAGAAAAAATCCATTCATTCACATAAAGGTACTATAATATTGGAGTCCCTTTAAATGCGTGGTCACATTTAACTTCTGGCACGTGACCAATCAGCACTTCCTGTCCTAAGATTTTCTTCCATTGCTGTTTATGCAGTCTTGGCCCGATAACATGACGCTATCTAGCAATCAGGGTGTGTGGCGGGGAGGATTCTCACTATTGTGACTTTAACTGTGAAATTTCCTGCATGCTATCTAAAGATGACCCCATGACAAGTCTTATCTCTGTTGGGTAACTTATCTCCATTCAGATTGCCAGCTCAGAGCTGCACGGATTCACATGTCAAGTTATGGTATCTATACCATCTGCTGTGAATCCTGCTGATAATGTGTGAATTGGTACTGTTCTTTATAAAGGTACTTAGAGACGTTGGTTTATTGCATTAGGTTGTCAGTGGTCGTGGTTGGTGAAGCCATCCACTTTGGCCCTCTAAGCTACAGTTCATTGCCTGGTGCTGCTGCTGTTACCAAGATCCTATTGCTCTTCCTCTTCCCTTGGTATTAAAATTGTGCCGCCCCAACAGGGGCATAGAATATGAGATGCATAGCCTCAGTTAATATTAGCATTGTTATATAGGTTAGAATTTATATAGTGTGATTTGCCTAACTATTTTCTCATAGCTAAATTCATGTGTTATCCTATGCTGCCATCTAGTGGCCTTTTGTTGTAACAAACATGTTTTCTGTAATTATTCCTCATGTGACAATGTATTTTCCTCTAGTGTAGCCCAACTAATTTCTTCACTAAGGAACTTTACAAGTTGCCTCTCATCGAGCGACCCACTGCGCTTGAAAGACCGTTTTAGCGATCAAGTCTACTATGCTGATAGTCATCAGACTTTACGTGATTTGAACTTGTGCATATATGTTTTCTCTTATTTCAGGTCCAGAGGACAAGTTACAAGTTCACGTTATGGACTTTAAGAGTTATTGTTGTTGCATTATATGCATGTTCTCCTTTTATGTCTTTCAGATTTTCAAGACATCAAAGCAAATTGCAATCATTTTCTGACCGCACAATACTATAACCGTTCAACTGCTGTTCCTATCATCTGCTGTAATCCTGATGTAAAGAATAAACACCTCTTTTGAATGAATCGGTATTGACGAGTTCAGCTATCTGACGAGGATTGTCCGCAGTGAGTATATCTGCTTATACAGGCCAGGCATAGAGGTCTCAGCAAGGGATATATTTCGCTATCACAACGATCGGAGTCAGAATAAAAATATTACTCACAAATGTCACAGCATCTAATTCAGGCCCTATAATACATATTCTAATCCCCTGCATCTCTCAGGAAGAAGCGTAGGGCTTTACGCTTCCATACTCAGTATGGATTTATTACTAAGCAGTGATACAGTGATATGGTGCAGCCACTGACAACAAGCACAGCACATTTATAAAGCACAGAATTGTGCTCTTTTAAAGCAGCCTCCTAATAGTAATTGGACCCTTAAGAGCAGCCAAGTAGGTTTTAGTGACTCTTTGAGAGCAGTCACTATCTGTCGTAAAAGGTCACATGGTCTTTCTTGTTCTTTAAGTGGATCGAAGGCCCTTGACTCTATACAAGTAGTCACATGATCCTGTGGAACGGTAAGATCTCCATTCAGTGTCAACCAGCAGCAGCTTCTTCCACACTTTCCATGACACTCTTCAGTATAGTAGGCTTCTCCTATGTTGCTCCAAACTGACAGCCATCTTCCTGCTCTTTCGCCTTCTGGATGTACTCTCCTGCAAGGCAGCTGTGATGCCCTAGGCATGCAGTACAGGCTCCTGGTTGCAGCAAGGCCCAAGAAAGAAAGACTCTTCTCAATGTGGCATCCTCACCAAGCAGAAGTCCGGGAGGTAAGGCCCTTCTAGAAGTATGCATCAAATATTTATCAATTCCCCTCAGCTCACATCACTGAACCAGCAGTAGCTTCTTCCAAGCTTT
This sequence comes from Nanorana parkeri, assembly GCF_000935625.1. Taxonomy (NCBI): domain Eukaryota; kingdom Metazoa; phylum Chordata; class Amphibia; order Anura; family Dicroglossidae; genus Nanorana; species Nanorana parkeri. Next base: position 655,336 of record NW_017307152.1, read on the forward strand.
CCATGACACTCTCCAGCATAGTAGACTACTCCTAAGTTGCTCTAAACTGGCAGCCATCTTCCCACTCTTGCTCCTTCTTGATTTACTCTCTTGCAAGGCAGCTGAGATACTTTGCCCCCCCGCCCCCCAGCAAATTGGCGGGGGGGGGACCCCTGAAATGAGAAGGGCACCTCCCTGAAATTCCTTTTTTCAGGTTGGGATCCCTGCCTCATACACTAACTAATGGAGCTTCAAAAACTCACTACATTTAAAGATGTATCATTACAATTTTAAAATATTTATTGAATCCCCAAAGTCACCAAGTGCATGTAACACTTGGTCCCATTCTGACCCGTGGACTTATTTTCCAATAAAATAACTTTTTTTGGTTTCTGCTGGCTATCATCAAGCTCCACCCCAAGCTGAAGCCCAATATGTGGGTGTTCCTATGAGGAGCTACAGCACCTTCTCCTTAGTTCATCCTGATCATTTCCAGATCATCCCCATTATTATGATCAAATAAGAATGTTACATTAATAAATTCACACATATGTATGAAGAATCCCACACACCAACAATCATCTCTGACACCATGTTGTGTGGCTGTATATCCGCGTTCTGCTACCCACAATCTTTGTGTGCATTGAACTGTCATTATCATCTGCATCCCTGTACTGTTGCTGACAATCCCACTTTCCTCTGTGTGCTGCCTTTGTCCACTGGGGTACAGGAGGATGTTTCTGGTATGAATTCTTCTTTAATTAGAGACATTGCAGACATTGCATACTAAAAATAGGCAAATAATAAGATAAAAATTGTGCTGCCACAATAGTTGTGTAAATATAGCCACAGTTAATATTCACATTAATGTTAAATGAGAATTTATAGTTATTTTCATTAAACCATTTCTCATAGATACTGTATGGCTAAGTTCATGTACTGCCATCTAGTGGTCATTTTAGTTAATTACACTTGGTTATTGCACATGTTTTCTATGTTCCCTCCCATCTATGATGTATTTCCCCTTCTTGCTCAGTGTGGGGTGTCATGGCTGCTTCTAACAGGGCCACATGTTAATCTGCATTGAACGCCTGGAAACATTATCATCTTTGACCGCCTTAAATACCGCCAATTCATTCATCTGCTGTATCCTGTTGTCTGTAACCTGATGTACAGAATAAAGCACCTTTGTGGATGGAAAATAAATGGTCAGTGAGGAAGTTCTCTATGAACTGAACAAAATGACTAGCTTTGTAAATCTGATATGGACTCCCCTAATTAAAACCCTAAATGCCATCATTGCAAATAGTCATTAACCAGTTGACATCCGCGGTGTTAAACCCCCTTCCCATCCAGGCCATTTTTCAGTATTCAGCGCTGCGGTACTTTGACTGACATTTATTCCGTCATGCAGCGCTGTACTGAAATGAATTTTATACCCTTTTTTGGGGACAGATAGAGCTTTCTTTTGGTGGTATTTATTCACCAAAAAAAAAGCGGGTCTTTTCTGCCCGTGCGTGCCCGCTAGGGGGCGCGCGCGAGCAGAAAAAAATTGCCGTCTGGAGACGGCAACCCGCAGATGCAGCAGTGCCGTCCATCCGTTTTTTTTCCTACGGGCGGACGGCAAGAGGTTAATATTCAGCTTTTCTTTTTTTTTTTTTTATTGCACCAGTGCCCAGACTATGGACATAAACGTATTTTCATATTCTGCTATGAACTTTGAAGAATAATTTCTCCACAATACTTATACAGGTGAAACTCGAATAATTAGAATATCGTGCAAAAGTAATTGCAGTAATTGCTGCAAAAGGGGCCCAAACCAAGTACTGAGTACATATGCATGCTTGTACTTTTCAGAGGTCCGATATTGTTCTATGTACAATCCGTGTTTTATTGATTGCATGTAATATTCTACTTTTTTGAGGTTGTGGATTTGGGGTTCTTGGGGTTTTCATGAGCTGTAAGCCATAATCATCACAATTATGACAAATCACGGCTTGAACTATCTTGCTTTGCATGTAATGAGTCTCTCTCATATATTAGTTTCACCTTTTAAGTTGCATTAGTGAAATAAATGAACTTTGCACGATATTCTAATTATTCGAGTTTCACCTGTAGATACAAAAGTGAATGGCAGTTTGTTTTAAAGTGTTTTCCTGCCTCTTTAAAATATGTAAATAGTTTAGTGTGCAGAATCTGGACTGGTTTGCTTCGACATATAAACACAATATCTTTTACAGTTTGGCATTCTTCCATCATTGACTTCCTTTGCAGCTCTCTGTAGCTCCACTCAGAGGCACCAGCCCAACATATCCTATTTTTATTGTCCCAGGGGATGGGGGAAATGCCTTCTTGCCCCCTGCGCAGCCCTCCCCTGGTGTTAGCTACACAACTAGCATGTAGCAGAGATTATTAACACATAATCACACATTACTCCAATGGTGTGCAGTCACCTATCATAGGAAGTAGGGATGCAGCGATACCGTTTTTTCAATATCGAGTACGGGTACCATTTTTTTTTCCGGTACTTGCTGATACCGAATACCGATACCAGCATCCGTGAGCCCGGATTATCAGGAAGCCGGGCGGCACGTCATGACCCATCTCCCGGCTTCCTGATTGGCTAGGAAGCCGACTTCATAATGCGAGGCGGCCTGGCTTCCAGTCCAATTTTTTTACTTTACTCTAATTAACTGTCTTTACTGTGCTGGCAGATTTCATGATTAGTTGTGAGCTAAATTTGAACACTGTCTGCCTTAACAAAGGGTTAAAGGAGAGCCATAGGCTCCTTCTGCCATCAATCAAAGAAAGAAGGGGAGCGCACAGCCGCTGCGGGTTCGAGTGCGCACGGATGCCTCCATGGTGGCACCCGTGCAGGGGGCGGAGCTAAGAGCATGGCGGGGACCCACTAGAAAACGAGGAAATAAGTACTTTTTTAAAAAAAACAACAGCCTCTAGTATTAAACTCTCACATTGTTTTTCAATAACGTAAACTGAACATGTTCCCTAAATAAATTCTAAATCTAGTCTGTAACCCTTAAGCTGGCAATACACTATGTAAATTGCGGTTGGTTCATCAAGAACTACATCTCTTCTACAGCGCTTCTGCCTTGCAGCACTGGGGGTCCCTGGTTTGAATCCCGGCCCGGTCACTATCTGCAAGGTGTTTGCATGTTCTCCCTGTGCTTCCGTGGGTTTCCTCCGGGTACTTCAGTTTCCTCCCACACTCCAAAGACATGCTGGTAGGTTAATTGGCTCCTCTCTAAGTTGGCCCTCTATGTATGCATGTGAGATAGGGACCTTAGATTGTAAGCTCCTTGAGGGTAGGGACTGATGTGCATGTGCAACTATGTAAAAGCGCTGCGTAAATTGTTGGCGCTTTATAAATACTAGGGATGCACCAATACCGGTATTTTGGTACCGAGAAGTCCCATTCAGGAAGCCAGGCAGCATGTAATGACTCGCCACCTGGCTTCTTGATTAGCCGGGAAGCCGGGCAGCGTGTAAAGACTCGCCACCCGGCTTCCTGATTAACAAGGAAGCCGTCACTATGTGACGAGAAAGCATGGAGCCAGCCTGCTGGCCAATCAATGACGTGCGCTGTGTAATGACGTGGCGCCCTT
>NW_017307152.1:661404-683307 GCF_000935625.1 Nanorana parkeri
GCAGTAATTGCTGCAAAAGGGGCCCAAACCAAGTACTGAGTACATATGCATGCTTGTACTTTTCAGAGGTCCGATATTGTTCTATGTACAATCCGTGTTTTATTGATTGCATGTAATATTCTACTTTTTTGAGGTTGTGGATTTGGGGTTCTTGGGGTTTTCATGAGCTGTAAGCCATAATCATCACAATTATGACAAATCACGGCTTGAACTATCTTGCTTTGCATGTAATGAGTCTCTCTCATATATTAGTTTCACCTTTTAAGTTGCATTAGTGAAATAAATGAACTTTGCACGATATTCTAATTATTCGAGTTTCACCTGTAGATACAAAAGTGAATGGCAGTTTGTTTTAAAGTGTTTTCCTGCCTCTTTAAAATATGTAAATAGTTTAGTGTGCAGAATCTGGACTGGTTTGCTTCGACATATAAACACAATATCTTTTACAGTTTGGCATTCTTCCATCATTGACTTCCTTTGCAGCTCTCTGTAGCTCCACTCAGAGGCACCAGCCCAACATATCCTATTTTTATTGTCCCAGGGGATGGGGGAAATGCCTTCTTGCCCCCTGCGCAGCCCTCCCCTGGTGTTAGCTACACAACTAGCATGTAGCAGAGATTATTAACACATAATCACACATTACTCCAATGGTGTGCAGTCACCTATCATAGGAAGTAGGGATGCAGCGATACCGTTTTTTCAATATCGAGTACGGGTACCATTTTTTTTTCCGGTACTTGCTGATACCGAATACCGATACCAGCATCCGTGAGCCCGGATTATCAGGAAGCCGGGCGGCACGTCATGACCCATCTCCCGGCTTCCTGATTGGCTAGGAAGCCGACTTCATAATGCGAGGCGGCCTGGCTTCCAGTCCAATTTTTTTACTTTACTCTAATTAACTGTCTTTACTGTGCTGGCAGATTTCATGATTAGTTGTGAGCTAAATTTGAACACTGTCTGCCTTAACAAAGGGTTAAAGGAGAGCCATAGGCTCCTTCTGCCATCAATCAAAGAAAGAAGGGGAGCGCACAGCCGCTGCGGGTTCGAGTGCGCACGGATGCCTCCATGGTGGCACCCGTGCAGGGGGCGGAGCTAAGAGCATGGCGGGGACCCACTAGAAAACGAGGAAATAAGTACTTTTTTAAAAAAAACAACAGCCTCTAGTATTAAACTCTCACATTGTTTTTCAATAACGTAAACTGAACATGTTCCCTAAATAAATTCTAAATCTAGTCTGTAACCCTTAAGCTGGCAATACACTATGTAAATTGCGGTTGGTTCATCAAGAACTACATCTCTTCTACAGCGCTTCTGCCTTGCAGCACTGGGGGTCCCTGGTTTGAATCCCGGCCCGGTCACTATCTGCAAGGTGTTTGCATGTTCTCCCTGTGCTTCCGTGGGTTTCCTCCGGGTACTTCAGTTTCCTCCCACACTCCAAAGACATGCTGGTAGGTTAATTGGCTCCTCTCTAAGTTGGCCCTCTATGTATGCATGTGAGATAGGGACCTTAGATTGTAAGCTCCTTGAGGGTAGGGACTGATGTGCATGTGCAACTATGTAAAAGCGCTGCGTAAATTGTTGGCGCTTTATAAATACTAGGGATGCACCAATACCGGTATTTTGGTACCGAGAAGTCCCATTCAGGAAGCCAGGCAGCATGTAATGACTCGCCACCTGGCTTCTTGATTAGCCGGGAAGCCGGGCAGCGTGTAAAGACTCGCCACCCGGCTTCCTGATTAACAAGGAAGCCGTCACTATGTGACGAGAAAGCATGGAGCCAGCCTGCTGGCCAATCAATGACGTGCGCTGTGTAATGACGTGGCGCCCTTCTTCCTGATTGGCCATGCTCCCTCGTCATGAGATGACGAGGGAGCATGAAGCCGGCTTCCCGGCCAATCAGAAAGCCGGCGCCCGGCTTCCTGATTGGCCAGCTACCCGACCAATCAGGAAGCCGGGCAGCGCGTCAATACACGCTGCCCGGGTTCCTGATTGGCCGTCGCAAGAGACCCCCTGTTACTGCGCATTTGCCAAGCGCGCTTTCCCGTTCCAGTGAGAAACGTGCTCTTCCGCGCTTGCACGGTGGCCATGGACCAGCCGTGCAAAAGCAGGCCAAACAGCGCACAGGAAGTGACACATAACCAGGCCCGGATTCCCCCCAAGGCCACTGAGGCCCGGCCTCGGGGTGGCACGTAGCAGAGGGGCGGCAGCATGGGGCGGCAGGGAGAGCAAATACGGCCCTGCACATCACCCTTATCACTTCCTCTATATAAACCAAACCAGAGCACCACCATATTGCTGGATTATCTTCAGCTCTCCTGTGTATCCTGTGTATTCCTTCCTGATTTGCTGTGACCCGGATTTGTCTTGGCCTTTCTTGCCTGCTACTGACCTCGGATTTGTTTACTTGACTTTGCCTCTGCCTCACCCCTGTGTACCGTTCATGTGTGCCACTCGCTGTCTACTTGGACCCTGTCCCCATCCTCAGAGTCCTCAGGACGCGAGGTGCAAGGGAGGCCTCCTAATACAATCAGTCTCCAACCAGGTACGTGACAGCCGGGAAGTCGACTCCATGCTCTTTCGTCACAAGTGACGAGTGAGCATGGAGCCAGCTTCCTGGCCAATCAGTACTCGCCCAAATACTCGCTATCCGCACCGATACCAGTATCAGTATCGGTGCATCCCTAATAAATACCATAAATAAATATTGCTGATAATAATACCTAAACAGATCTATGTTGCAATACATCTACAATGTACATTTCAGTGCTGATATAAACCGCAACAGGTTTTTTTGGTAGTAAAAAATGTGCACCAGATACAACAACTCTGAAAAGTGATTCTGTACTTGTATTACGTACTCTTCATACTCTTTTAGGTTTTATTTCTTGGCAGCAACAGAAATCACCATTTTTGCATGAAAAACAGCGGGCACTTGGCTGCCTTCGATAAGCTCCAACTGCAAAAACAGAATTCGGAAAAAAGTTTTTGGGACTGTTTATCGTACACACTGGAGGAGAGCTTGTGCTCAACCCTACAAGTCTGTTGGAGTTTTGATAAGCAAATATTGTCATTGCTCAGAGCTTCCTTATTGGCTGTGACTCCACCAGATTTTGACACAAGTAATCAGATTGAAAAATCAGGGCGGGGTGAGAAGCACGGGCCAGATAGAAGGGTGTGAGGACAGTTTTGTTACACATCAGTGTGTGTATCACTAGCAAGTGGAGAGAGCGGGATCCTGCAATCATTCTTGTATCAGCAGGAGCAGACAGGTACTATATATTAATCATCACCGTACGCTATTCACCTCTGTGCTGCTGCTGCTGCTGCTGACATTTTTCAAACATTGATATATATTTTTAATTGTCTTTTGTTAAATCCATTTTTTCCAGAATAATGGTATTTCTGAAAACACCTTTTTGTTTTATTCATATCGTTCTAAGATGCATACATTTTGTAGAGAGATTTAAAAAAAAAAAATTTAAAACACCATTTTAACTTCACATTTTTCTACTGTAATAATTTAGAGTTACACATGTGAAATTGTATTTATTTTTATTCTCCCATTTTATGGAATAAAAATAATTTGTATGGCAGGTACATTACTGTGATTACAAAGAACACTGAGCTTTTCATGCACAAAAATGTATATATATCTATCTATATATATCTATCTATATATATAGATAGATATATATCTATATATATATATATATATATTTACGAAAAACATGTAAAACAAAAGGGTCTAAATATGAAAGGTTTTTTTTATCTGCACTTATTGCTGTAGTTTTTAATGTTATGTTTTAGCTACTCTATCCTTCTAAACATTTATACCCCAGAGGAATCCTTGAAATAATTTACAGGTCTCAGGGAACCCCTGCTAAAAATGGATAAATGCTAAAATAAAGAAATATAAAATGTAATGCACCCATAGTTTTTGACACCCAGGTCAGATATTTTCGTAATGCCCACCTGCCATATACAACAAAACTGTTTTCAGTAATTAATTGTGAGATTATTATTACTACTACTGCTATTATTATTATTATTAATATTAATAACAACAGCAAAGAAAAAAGTGTGGTGTCGCCTAACATTACTGGTCAGTGTAAAAGTGACCGCTTATATTGGTTCTCCTCTAGCACTGGTGGTCACTGTAGGTAGAAGGTCAATTTTCCATTGCTTACTGGTCAAGAAACCCCCAGCAGGAGGAACCCTGATTGAGAAAGGAAGATCTAGAATGTTGGTTTTATTTTCCCTGTTTGTCCAACTTTTTAAAAAATGTATTTTATTTTTCATGTCTGATTATGATATCCTATACTTATTGTTGATGATCAGCTTTTATGCATTAATAAATTATAGGCTAATGTGGGTATTCAGAGACGTACATGTTATTTATTTACATAAATCCGTAAACTGAAATTTATAAATACCATTTTTTTATCCTCAATATAATAATAATAATGATAATAAAAAAGAAAATCCGCCACATATAAAGCAAAATCAATCTAAAGGAGACTAAAAGGTAGATAGGAATTCTTTTATTTTTCCTCGAAACTTTTGTTTGAAGAATTAGAGGAAATGTCTGCTTTCGTGAGCCATTGGGTGTGAACAGGAGTGTACACTTGCACATGGCACCGCTTCTTTGACATCAGCCGTTCATCATCAATTCAAGTACTTTTAATGAAAATTGATTTTTTTTTTTTATGTATATCGCTGCATGCTATTATTATATCATATTATTTACAGGGTATATTTATTGTTAAAGTGACACTAAACTCAAGAGGTAAATCTTAAAAATACATTTAAATACCCTACCAATTACCAGTAGTGAACCTTATTTGTGTATCACTCGGCTGTAGATCCCCAAATCATCTCTGAATTGGTGCTGACACTGTCCTTCCTTCTGGAGGGTGACTACTTTCCCCATGGTCCCCGTGTGTGTTGTAAAGTAGTCACCGCTCCACACTCGATCCTGTGATGGACTACAATCTCATGTTTAGTTTACTAATTTGTATTGAGATTATAGTCTATCACGGGAGTGAGCTTGGAGCGGTGACTACTTTACAACACACACAGGGACATACAGACGCGGAGGGACATGCCATTGCCAGAGCGGAGGGGAAGAGAGGTGAGCGGTCATTGCCGCAGAACTGAGAATCAAGCGAGTTAATTTTTTTACATTTTAGACCTTAGAGAAAAACAAGCATTTAACCGTTACAGTGTTAAGGTGCGATCCTGCGACCGTACCATAATCGGCAGGTGTATGGGTAGCGTGCGATCGCATTTACTGTAAGGTCGCACGATTTTCCTCTTACGAGCACGTAAGACGAAAGCCGCACGGGACGGTGTGCGCAAGCGCACACTGCCCGCTCACCATTGCAATCATCGGCAAGCCCTCCCCTCAGCGGGGCGGGCTTGCGATGATCGCAAGTACAATCTGCCTGTCCAAGATGGGCAGATCGTACGAGATTTTAATGACCTTACAACCATCGCACAAAGAAAGTTGTGCGATGGTTGTAAGGTGTATGGGCAGCTTAAGAGGTAGCCCCACTGCAAGGGTTAAGTTTTTATTTGCCCAGAGTTCTTCTTTAGATGTAAACCCTAAATGGATAACATTTAGTTGGCTAAAGTATTGTGTATTATAAACTATTTTATTAACAAAATACTTGTTTCCAACCATAGCATTTCTCAGGGAGGGTTTGCTGTTGGCAACAACATTGAACAATGCCTGCGCAATGTGTTTTGAAATGGACACTTGTATTACTCAATGGAATCCCGTAGTGACAACGCAGGAGCACAGTTGGGAGACAGTATCTTATAACAGGAAGTGTCTAAACGAGGACCTCATGGCAGGATCACCAGTTATTATTTTGAAGGAGAACTATGATGGGAGTGATTTTCACTCAGCCTCATAGTTCGAGCCGACGTGTGACAATGAAACTGTCACACGTCGGCTCAATAGATCAGGAAGTGAGCGAGCACATACCAGCGCTCCCTCACTTCTCGATCATCTCCCTGCAGAGAGCCGTGACTGTCACTCACAGCTCCCTGCAGGGATTTCCCCCTCCCCGCTCTGATCCTCCAGTGCTGACTGGTGGAACGGACGGGGCGGGGACAGCTGGGTCTGCCTCCAGATAGGCAGAGCCAGCTGTCAATCACACAGTTGGGGCGGATCCAGACAGTAATGTCAATCACACGGCTGCGGCGGTCTCAGTATACCACGTGCTGTAGCTCGCGATATACTGAGCTTTGGGAGGATGCTAGTTTATGTCCTCCGGTGACCCTTAGGAGAACTATGGGGAAAAACACTTACCCCCATAGTTCTCCGTTAATGGAATCCCCTAGTGACAACACAGGAGTACAGTTGGGGGACAGGATCTTATAAAAGGAAGTGCCTAAACAAGGACCTCACAGCAGGGTCACCAGGTATTATTTTAATGAAGGCTGCAGATTTAAAAATATGGAATACGGCTTTTGAAATGACACTAGCATGTTAACATTTAGAAATGTAGAGATTGGGTTTACATGTGCTGTGACTAGTGAACTGTGGCATCTCCATGTCCTCTTTCTTATGAAAAAAGGTATTTTTGTGTAGTTTCTACAGGTCAGTTTAAATTCCCGCTGTATTGTATCTATTATTACATTTTTCTCGCATTGCCCGCTGGAAAGCCAATGTGGTCAGCGGGATGCCAGATTACAAGAGACCAATGCTTGTTCCTGGTGAATGTAATCCAGATACAAAGAGACAGGGAGACAGGTATATGTTTGATTGCATTATTAAACATTATGGGACTCTTATAAGAAAGTCACTTGGCAGAACATTGGCCATGTGGTTATGCTTCTAGAGTTCCATTTTAAAGTTCACCAGCACGATTGCAGCGACTTATTTTGTTGCTTCAAGATGTTCATTAAAGGAGAAGTATGAGGTGAGTGCTTTTCACTCACCCTCATAGTTCTAGCCGACCTGTGACAATGAGACTGTCACAGGTCGGCTCAGTAGATCGGGAGGTGAGCGAACACATACCGGCGTTCGCTCACTTCTCGATCCTGTCACAGCTCTCTGACGTGACAGGGGACGGGCTGGATTCCCCCCCTCCCCGATCCGATCCACCAGCGCTGACTGGCGGAACGGACGGGGGAGGGGGCAGGTACAGCTGGCTCTGCCTCTAGATAGGCAGAGCCAGCTGTCAGTCACGAAGCTGGGCGGATCCCGGCACAATTGTCGGGATCCGCTTCAGCTGCGGCGTCTCAGTATACCGCGAGCTGTAGCTTGCAATATACTGAGCCTAGGGTGACAGGGGATGCTAGTTTGTGTCCTCCCGTTACCCTAAGGAGAACTATGGGGAAAAGCCTTAACCCCATAGTTGTCCTTTAATAAATGACACTGTGCATGTGTCTGTTCCTGTGAGCCAGCACTGTGTATGACTATGTCTATGTATCAATGGTTGTTGTTTCTGTTTTTTTGCAGCTTGCTACATTTTCAGACATCCCAACCTGCAAAAACTAATTTCCCTGCTATCTCCCATCACGGGGATGACATTGATGATTGACAGCAGCAGTGGGCGGGTGCAATAGCCAGCCTGCTATTGGCTTTTGCAATTTGAAATGGCCAAGAGCAGCCTAGCTATTCATTCCCCTGCTATCTGTTGTTGTCTTTTTCTATTCTGACGGCGGCCGCAGATAGCGGAATCAGCAGATAGCAGGGAAAGCATTAGTTCCCTTACTATCTGTTTTTTAACATTTTAATTATTGTTTTTATTCTGACAGCGGCCGGGCCAGTAGAATCACCAGGTATCCCGGAAAGGTTTACTCTGCTTGATAGAAACTTTTACGGGATAAAATGTTTCTCTCGAAGGTGTCAGGGAACCCGCTATCTAGCTAGCTAGCGGGAGACTCCGGGAGCGTCCGGGAGAGTTGGGATGTCTACATTTTGAAACCCTTCTTTATGACTCTAGTTCCAGCTAGAATATAGTGTAGGCAGAAAAAAAAGGCTTCCATTTAATTCTGTTATGTTATTATTAAAACATTTTTATTAAAGGAGAACTATGAGGTGAGTGAAAATCACTCAGCCTCATAGTTTGAGCCGACGTGTGATAATGAAACTGTCACACGTCGGCTCAATAGATCGGGAAGTGAGCGAACACCTACCGTCGCTCGCTCACTTCTCAATCTATCCCTGCAGAGAGCTGTGACTGTCACTCACGGCTCCCTGCAGGGATTCCCCTCTCCGATCCCCAGCGCTGACTGGCGGAACGGACGGGGAGGGGGCGGGTACAGCTGGCTCTGCCTCTAGATAGGCAGAGTCAGCTGTCAGTCACGCAGCTGGGTGGATCTCGACAGTAATGTCGGGATCCGTCCCGGCTGCGGCGGTCTCAGTATACTGTGAGCTGTAGCTCGCGGTATACTGAGCTTAGGGTGACGGGAGGACGCTAGTTTATGTCCTCCCGTGACCCTGAGGAGAACTATGCGGAAAAACACTGACCCCATAGTTCTCCTTTAAGAAAATAATATTAAGAGAATTAGTATGTATCTTGTAATGCCCTGTACATCAGCATTTCAGAATGGGAGAGGACAGGGTATCTCTTAAAGCTAATCAGGTGCTCTGAACTAGACATGTAAATTTCGTTCCAAATGGATGTTTGTACGAATTTCATAGGCTCGTTCTGCCATCAATCAAAGGGGGAAGGGGCCTGGCCTGCCACAGGGCTGTGTGTGTCTATGGACGCACACAGCCGCTGCGGGCACGGGTGCCTCCATTAGAACGATGGTGGCACCCGTGCAGGGGGCGGAGGGGAAGAACGCTGCGGGGACCCACTAGAAAACGAGAAATGAGGAACTTTTAAAGAAAAAAAGCAACATCCCCAGCAAAGGGGGATCTCCTTAAAGGAGAACAAAAATGGCTTTAATATCACTTTAAGTCTACCTAGTGCCCCCGTGGCTTTATTTATAGACATTCTCCTGTGTTTGTTTCAAAAAACAAGCAGAAGTTTGTCTACGGGCCCTCAGCCAGCTCCATGTTGTAGTGTGCATGATTAGCACAAAGCTAAATCCTTGCAGGACAAATGCAAATGTCAAACAAATGAGTTCTAGGTAAAATCAAGTCTGGTGCCAACAAAAGATCAGTTTTCTCAGCCCTGTTTAAAGATTATGCAGATTTATAGATAACAGCTATGTGATAACACACACAAGCTGCCAGAGGGACAATGATGAGAGGGCATTGTTATCATACACCTGGGTTCTGCACCCATATGAGGTGACTGGTAAAAATGCATTTAATGTATTACTTCAGGCCAACAGCGTAAATTCATAAAACTGTCTTGACTACCAACATATATAAAACTCTGTTCAACCAGTCACGTGATCAAGGTACTCCTGCATAGGGTATATCTCAGTTGGTGGCCTCATTTCTCTTTGCTGCACTTGGTCACTGTGCCACCCCTCCTAGCTGACTGGACTGTGAGACGGGGGGCAGGCTGCATCGCCCTCTGAAAAGCAATCCACGGTGGATTGCTTTTCTCAGGGTGGTAGAGCGGGGGCAGCACAATGTTCAGGAGGTGGTACTGCCGTCTCCTAAATGCGTTTTTTTTATTTTTTTATCGCAAGAGGGATTTTTAAACTGAACTACCGTGCCACAATGGTGTGCCAAGCATTTGGAATGTGGTTGCAGCACCGTCCCATATAATTTTTGCTGTGCCATTAAGCAAAGCATCGCATCCATTACAATGTATACAGCATTGCCACTGCTAACAATGCAGCGGGCGGCTAGGAAGTAGTAAAACTGCGGATCAACCAATAGACTGGGGCTGTGAAAACTACCATATCACCATATCATCTACACTATTTCCATTCATGTGCAAATAAAAGATTTGTAATCATATATTTGTATTAGGGATGCACCGATATATCAGCCGCCGAAACATATCGGCCGAAAATGGCACTTTTGGCTAAATGCCGAAAGTGCCATTTTCTGGCCGATACAGTGGTGTATCCATCCTATTCTCTCCTCCCCGCTAGGTACTGATCTGTGTCCCAGCGGGGAGGAGAGAAACTGTGAAAGGCGGCCGAGCACTGTGGGAGGAGAGTGCTGTGAGTGGCTGGCTACTCTCCTCCCACACCGCTCAGCCTCCTGTCACAGATCGACAGAGCGGTGTGTGGGCGGAGACAGCCAGCGATGTCACAGGAAGCTGAGCTCCGCTCCGCTCCTCCTCAGGAAGCAAAGCGAGGCTTTGCCTTCCTTTTTTTTGGAGAAATTAGACAAGAATGCTATATATGCTATAGGGTTGCTACAGCTACAAAACTCCAATCATATTTCATTTTATTATCTTCTGTTTTACTGAGTCAGCATGCTCATCCCATCCACATAATAGTGCATTGTTTTAGGTTGTCTGTAAGACTTATAGAGAAGAGGAAAAGTATACCTTGACACTTGAACATTGTCTGGGCTCTTAAGGGAGTGATATTACGCTATCCTGACCTTGGGAAAACCCTGTGTTATGGGGTCCCCCCTTTCCTCTTTAGAAAGGTGATAAATGGAGAGCACAGTCGATGACAGTGAACATCAAAATACTATTGTATGGATCCGTTCTTCCCTGCAGGAACGTTGGTGCAAATGTGTCTACAGAATGCAGTCATGTTTCCTCCTTTAATGCACATCTGGAGGCTACACAGAGATGCCCCTCCACCCAAAGCCTTCTGTGCAAGTCTGTCTTAAACTGGCCTAAGTAAAAATTCCATTTGAGATTTCTGCAAGTATATAGAAGAGAATTAAAGGCAAACTACACCTAAAAGTCAAATTTTGATACAGACGGATGGTAGGTTGAACCCACCAGCTCCTTGTATTTCTCAGAGTCTTTAGTGTTAAAATGTCCTTGCCATTATTTGTGCCTCTGTGTCTTCCATGAGAACACAACAAAGATGTCACTCTTTTGCATCTGGAGTTGCTTTTATGTGATTTTTCCTCATTATGGAGAATTCATCAAGGATGGGTGACACCCTCATTTTACTCAATATGAGAAATGTCACCAGCACACCGAGTTCCTTCAAGGATAATCAATTGTGGGTTTTATTGAAAACTCATGTCAAAAACACAAGCGATTCCGGGGTCGCACAGGGTCCCTTCAGGCATAGTAATGACCAATTCTCATAATCCGCGGTCATTCCGAGCACCCTTCCTTGATTACGGGACTTTCCGGTAAGGAGTGCAACAAGCCTTTCCCTTCATATTCCTGATTTGGCACGGTCTTGTATTGCACCCCCGGCTAATGATTGACCCTTTACAGGGTTATTATCTATGGGCAAACTGCAAGGACTGTAAGGCTCTGATTTGTCCGTCATTGCCATGCCTGATGAAGGGACCCTGTGCTGCCCCAAAAGCGCTTTTGTTTTTGACATGAGTATTCAATAAACCCACGATTGATTATCCTTGAAGACTCGGTGTGCTGGTGACATTTCTCATATTGTGTGCAATTTCCGGTCATTCCGAGCACCCTTCCCTGATTACGGGACTTTCTGGTAAGGAGTGCAACAGGGACGTGCAGTCAGGGGAGGCAGGGGAGGCAGAGCCTCACCTAGAATTATGAAGGAAAAAGCTGTCAGCTTCATGTCTGAAGCTGACAGCTTTTTCTCCATTCAGATCGGCATCTAACAGGTTACACAGCAGGGAAATCCTCCCCGCGTTGTAATCTGTCACGGAGCCTTAGCGGTAAGGAGCAAGTGAGGAACAGGAAGGCTCCTCCCTGTCTTCCTCCCTTACACTAACTTGGGGACGGGTTGGGGGTGGGGCTTCGTCCAGCAGGGGCGGTGCTTCGGTGGGTGGGGCTTTGGTCGGCGGGGGGCAGGGCTGGGGAATGCCTCACCCGAGGAAGAGGTACTGCACGTCACTGGAGTGCAACAAGCCTTTTCCATCATAACCCTCATTTTACTGTCTAATATTTGTGGCAGTTCAGAGAACCAAGCATTTTTGGTGGAGAGGTCTCAAGACCACCAGAGCCCCTGTGAGACAGCAGGTAATTCAGCTTTCCAGCAATAGATATCAGTTGTTGTCATCCTTTCAGTTAGAGCCTGAAGTATAGTGTTTATTATTGCGAAGCATCACTGCTTATATGCTTGGTATTGGTAATTCTGAATGGGCCACATGTTCTCGTACCTCATTAAGGGTATATGGTGTAAGTATTGAGAAGGTATTCGGTAAGAAAGCCATCTGCTCTTAGACAAAGTCCTCAGTTGTGTGCAGATTGATAAAAAAAAGTTCACACTGCAAGTTTTTTTCCCCTTTTTTCAAAGTAAAACTTAGAGTGGAACCCCAACAATTTTTTTTGCATCGCTGTTTGTGTCTCCATCAAAGCGAGACTTATATGTCTTGCACTCCAAGGACAGCTTTCTTGGGCCATCTACCCCAGTCAACTGGCTAGCCTTAGTATCACAGCCTTAAGACCAGACATCATAACTAAAGACAATTCGAGGATGGGGACAAAGTGGATGGAGGAGAGGCAGTTTGCCGAATCTGTGTCAGAAAACCTTGAGCCAATGAGTACAAGAGTAGTCATAAGCATGGCATTCTGTGAGCTAAGCTATTTCTGCTTTCACCCAATGCTATAAGAGATATTTGACCATTTCTCAGGATGGTTAATTCCAGGGCCTATAAATGTGTACGAAAACAAAAAGGGAACAAAGGAGAACAAAACTGATAATAAGTACAGTAAATATTGTTCTATCTTACAATATTACATTTGTCATAAAGGTGGGTTTTGGCTTCACATGTAGAGTAAAGAAGGCAAATACAATGTTGCTGCCAAGGAAAGGGAAAGGTTTCAAGGAAATAATGTACCAGGGAAATTAAATGTGTATTACAGGGAAATCTATGTTAATTGCATAGCGCAACAGTGTGGTGTAGAGCTTAAATAAAGCCTTCATTTGAAAAGGGAAAACCCTGATTTCGAGCAGATATATTAACATACCTGTAAAATCTTTCCACTTTCTGCACTTCCGGTCTGTAATTCTGTAAGAGGTTGGGAAGGTCATGTGACTTTTTCTGTGTGACCCTTTAAACCTCAGCCAAACTTTTTATAATGGTATCACCTTGTTCTGGAGGCACCCATTCCTCTGGAGGTGGCTTTAAGCAATCGGTGTTGTCCCATTGGAGGAAGAAGAATTTATTTGCTTCCTTTACCTGGAAGTACCAGGATTTTTGTTTTCAAAAGATTGAAGGAAAGAATGAAGGGGAGGTGAGTATAAACAGCTGCGAGGTGGCTCTAAAGCAAACCAGTTGGTTTATTCTTCATGGTCAAAGCACTGTTGCTACTTAGCTTTTGCTTCAAGAGTAGTTGAGACCCCTTGTAAAGCCTGGGTTCAAGAAAACTCCACAGGCACCAATTTTTAGACTGAAAAATTAGGAGAGTTGTCCTGTGGCACAGCGTTCTTCGGCTCTTCGGGGGGCGGGGAGGTTTAGGGAGGTGTGGGCTGGGAGGTTGAATACTCAGTGTGCTGCTTCACGTTTGTACGGACCGGGGTGTCCGTTGTTTGTCAGAGCAGGACAAAGGGTAGGGAAGGAAGCGTTACAATTGAATTAAACCTGTCTAGAAGGTAGGGTAGGTCTACGTGGCCTGATGGGGCCTGATGAGTGGATGATGAACGGTGTGGTATTGCACCTCCCCCAATACCCCACTGTTCATCATCCACTCATCAGGCCCCTACTCCACATAGACCCCTACCTCCTAGACAGGTTTAACTCAGTTGTGGTGCTTCCTTCCCTACCCTTTGTTCTGCTCTGATCAATTTTTAGCCTAACTGCGGAAAGGGCTAAATGTTTTTAAGCTAGGTTAGGTACAATCTAAAGATCAATTCAAGGTAACTCATTCAAAAGAACAGCTCTGCTATCCAAAAAACACTGTAACTGTGCTAAAGTCAGGAGGTCTTCAAAGATGACCCTAATCTGAGTTCTGTGTAAACTTTACTGTTCCAGTTCCAGCATAAAATCTGACACTCTGCCCCACATGTCTCTCTGACGTGTTTTGTTCCCTAGTTGGAGCTTAATCTTAGAGCCTTCTTCTGTCTCAGCTTGGCATATTTTTGTCACATTCAAACTTACAGGGCAGTTTTGAATTGCGACTGTACAGAACTTGGGTCTACAGACTTTCTACATGTAAAAGATAGTGAGGAGTTTGGGAAAAGCTCTCCTGTATTACAAACATTAGAGGAAGAAGGGTTCTGGGATCATCAGATAACCAACAAAAGGGACTGGAGTAGACTGGTGTGTCACAAAACTGCCTGAGAAACTGAAGACTTGTGCTGGTCGGTCTTGACTAGGGATGCACCGATACCAAGTACAGTACTCGGTACAAGTACCGATACTTTTTGAGCTCCAAGACTAGACTAGAGAAAAATTCAAAAGTTAGGAGGCAGCTGTCATTTGTAAGGAGCAGATAGATAGAAGAACCCTCCGCACACCTCACAGCATTCCCGGCCTATGCAAAAATGGTGCTCGCAAATGGTTTTCGCCCTGAGGAAGGGACCCTGTGTGGCCCCGAAACGGTGGCATTTGTTATTGTGATGCTTTGTCCAATTAAATGGACATATTGAAAGATATTGCTGAGTGCTGGTGATCCTTGTCTCTAATTTGTAAGGAGCACACGGAGCTCCCTGGATTTTTACATCTCTGTTTTAATGTATTATTTTGTGTTTATAAATATAAATAAAGGGATGCACAGATACCAGTTTTGCAAGTACAAGTACTGGTACTTGCCGAGTACTTACAAGTACGAGTACTGATACATTTTTGTTTATTGTCTTGTGACAGTTTTTCTAAAACAATATAGACTAATGATTTCAGGACAGTGGTGGAGCACCAGAGCCAGGTCCCAGCTGCTACTGCTGCAACCCTGGTAGTTCTCATGAAAATGCCAAGTATCTGCACTGGTACTCGAAAAGTATCTGTGCATCCCTAGTCTTGACCAGAGTGTATCTTACATTTGTAAATTGTAAACCTATATTTTTATTGCAGAAAAATGCCTCGCTCCTTTTTGGTGAAGACAAAGAAGACTCATAGCTACCAACAGCACCGCTACATAGATGACAGGTCGATGCCCGGCGATGACCCAGTCCCAGCTTTATGTCATGGTTAGTGTATTTCATATTGCTTACTGAAGACCTGTATCATTGTATTATCTATACACTGCAGATAGAGCAGCTGTCTATGAGTCAGGTACATTAGTCACATAATTTCCTGGTCAGACACAATGCCAAAAATATAATTTATAAACACCATGATTAAACAGATTAATAACTTCCCTATTTATATTACACATAACATACAGCACTGAGGATGAAGCCGGGGTTTTACCCTCCCCATTGGTGTGAAGGCAGATTGTGATTTGGCTGAGATTGTGAATTGGCTGAGACATGTACATGCAGCCTTTGTAAAGTGATGTGGTCATGTGTTGCACCCTTGTTGGGGAGCCTTCGGGAAGGTGGCACACGTGTGTGCATAATGCAACCCACAGGGATGGGGAAATGTGAATGGACCCTTAATGTTTTCAAAGCTTTATTTCTATGCATTCTTTGTAAATGTGTATTGTGACAGGCTAGAGCTCTGCCACTGTTAGAAAAAGCAGTTTGGTCACAGTTAGGCATGCAAGGAGTTCCTGACCGGGTGGGAGACTGGCGGGCAGAGGTAGTGGACGGTATTTATGTGTGACCTGGGTTCCATACCTATACAAACTAGCGAATCCAAAAGAAGTTGGGGAGAAGATGTTGGCACAGGCATGAGAGCTGGTGAATGATGAATCACTTGAGGTGAGGTGAGTACTGGAGGGTTTAGTTCAACTTTAAATTACCACTTCGGCCAATAAAATCTCAAATAAGTATTTTTCAACATTTCTAAGTCTGCATAAATAATGCCTGGTGATTCTGCCATAAGGTTCCTTGTTCAGGCACTTCCTGTTATAGGGTGACTTCTCTCTCTCTCTGCTTTTGCATTGTCACTCTGTTACACAGGCTTCTGATGGAAAAAACAGATGGCCATTTCAACATGCACTATATTACCAAAAGTATTGGGACGCCGACCTTTACACGCACATAAACTTTAATGGCATCCCAGTCTTAATCTGTAGGGTTCAATATTGAGTTGTCCCACTCTTTGCCGCTATAACAGCTTCAACTCTTCTGGCCTCCACAAGATTTAGGAGTGTGTCTATGGGAATGTTGAACCATTTGTGAGGTCAGGTACTGATGTTAATTTTACATTTTACGTGGCCTACCACTTTGTGGCTGAGTTGCTGTTGTTCCCAGTTGCTGCCACTTCGTTATAATACCACTAACAGGTGACCGTGGAATATTTAGTAGCAAGGAAATGTAATGAAACATCTAAATCCAATGATTTGGAGGGGTGTCCCAATACTTTTGGCAAAATAGTGTACATTGGGCAAACATGGTCCACTTTCCATCAGAAAACCCGTCCTGAGAAATGCCATGCACTGAAGTGCATGAAGACAAAAAGTGGCTGCAGGAAATCAACAACACTGAGATGTAAAAAGGGCGATTAAAGGTGATAAGTGTTGTATTTTAAAAAATGACAATTGTTTGTGATTCACAGTTCTGTCATTCAGTTACAGTTTACATCTATTTTCAAGCTGGGACATGCTCAGAGTCTAGAAGGGAAGAGAGAGGTTTGAGGGTAACTTTGGGTCATACTCATTGCAGGTCAGTGACTACATACAGTAGTTACATAGTATATGAGGTTGAATAAAGACACGGGTCCATCAACTACAAAAGCATTGAGGATGGTCTACATAACAGCCGGGAAACTAGATATTTTTAAAATGGTTTGGCAGCCCCCCTTTGCTTCATGACAGGTTTGCTTTAAAGGCCCAGGCCAGAGAACAGTCAGGTGCGACCGTGTGAATCATTATTACACAGCCTGTGCAGTGCCAACAGTTATTCCCAACCCTTCAGGCTTATTCAAATGAGCTGTATTCAAATCTAGCCCTGTGTATGGGTTTTCTGTGTAATCCACAAGCATGTATAACTGTTTCTCTGGAACTGATCTTATGTTCACATCACTGTTTACTCATCAGATAGACCAGGCAGCATTTAGCTACGGGAGATCTGCTCTTATGTGTCACTAGAACTAATTATTGCATTCATAGAATGTGTATGAGCATCACTGCTTGCTTGCTTGGTTGTACAATCATATTGTAGAATGCATGGTCAACTAAGTGTACCTTGCAGTGAACTGATCTGATGCCCTGATCAGGGCTGGGTTTGCTCTCTCTTCTGCCCCAAGGCCAGGTTCCTCAATGCGCCACCCCTTACCCGCCAAGCCCCCCTCCATGAAGAATGGCAGACCTGCAGGCTGCATACAAGTGATCTCGGCGACATCGCCGGGATCACTTGTACAGTGGCTTCCCTGCTGTACATTTAGCCGTGCTTGCCAAAACAACTACCCGCCACCCGCACCTGGAACTGCATATCCTGGGCATCGGGACATAGGAATTCCACACCCCTGCTGCCCCTCTACTCCCTGCTGCCCCAAGGCCAGGCCTTGGTTGGCCTTGTGGGAAATCCGGCCCTGGTCCTTATTGAATGCTCAATGCTAGTCTATGGGCAGCTGGGTTTAAACAGACGGGTGTCTATTGACAGCCAACACCCACCCGACTGTGGCCAGATCCAGAAAAACAAACAGAACTGAGTTCCGTTTCGCTGGACATGATAGTGCCAGATCAGGGGTATACTCATGTAAATGGACACATGTCCCTTTACATCCGATTCCCCATAGACCAACATGGGGTCTGGCAGTTTTTGTTTTTTTGGAGGAAAAACCTGCATAGACATTGATGTCACAGTAGTGAGATCCAATCTGTACTGCTCCAATCTGAAGGGATCCGTGTATGGATCCCCTCCTGATCAGCCCATGTGAAAGGGGCCTTAGTTTCTTCCGCCACAAAAGCAACTTGTTGCCATTCAGCAATTTGTTTTTTTGTACACTGAGCTACTTATGCGGAGCTCAGGGCACAGACCTGGCATGCCGGGATGAAGTAATTCAAGCGCCATCGGTCAAAGCTGTCCAATCAAAAAAAAGAGAAAAAAAACCCCACTGAGGACATTGATCTCGATGCCTCACCAGTGACAAGCAAGTGAGGGACAGGGAGGCTCCTTCCTGTCTCCTCCCTTATCCCAGTGTCTGCAGCCTCTGTGCCCGGGTCGTCTGTTATTTTGCAGCTTTTAGAAATGTGCGGGTAGGAAAGCTCGGCTGGGATCTTTTTCTTCATGACGAGGATTCTCAGTTATGATCTGTTTTCTCAGCTCAATCAAAGCCGGATCTTCAGACATAAATAAATTGGCCAAGTGTCTATATAAACATTGTGGTTTCTCGCTCACACACACGCTGTGTCAACAAATGCATTTTGTAGCACAGGTTTTAGCAAATTACACATACATTGTACACACAGCCCTATCGCTGACACTGTGCTGTTAACTAACATTATATTTAATGAAGGCAGTTTGATTCAAAAGCAGGCTTTTGTGTATTACCCAGCATGCATAGCATCAAGGAGCCAATTTGAGCTCCAGGAATGAGAATAGCGTGCCTGTTCATAGTTCTAGTGATAGTACAGATAAGCCATGTGCTTAGTTTTCTACCAGGTTAATAGAACCCATCTTGACAAATTATGAACCATGGCCATACCCGCTATGCCCTAAACAAAACTTCAACAAAGTATACCTGGTATACACTTGTGTTTCTTCCCTGCCATGGTTTTGGAGCTGTCAGAAATCAACCAATCTCGTTCTGTGTTACAGGAACAATGACGGTGGCTCCCTTATAAACAATATTTGCAGGCTTTATTTACTAATACATAGGGGGAGAATCAGGGCCGGATTTCCCACAAGGCCAACCAAGGCCCAGCCTTGGGGCAGCAGGGAGTAAAGGGGCAGCAGGGGTTGGGAACTGATATCTCTCGATGCCCGGGTGGGTAGTTGTTTTCTACATTTAGCCCTGCTTTGGGCAAGCAGAGCTAAATGTACAGTGGGGAAGCCGCCGCTTGTTTTGTACACGTGATCTTGCCGACATTGTATGCAGCCTGCAGGTCTCCCATTCTCCATGGTGGGGGGGTTGGCAGGTAGGGGGGCACGTTGAGGAACCTGGCCTTGGGACAGCAGAGAAAGTAAATCCGGCCCTGGGGGGAATTAACAAAGGGTGGTACAAGCAGGGTCATCTCTTTAATGAGTCAGCCTGTGGCTTTTTGGGTCATGTGGGGGGGAGGGGGGTGGCAGGCAGAGCATCCCAGTTTGCTAAAAGCTGGGCTGTGAGATGTGTAATGGCCATACACATCTCCCAGCTCACCTCTTAGCAACCTGGGACGCTCTTGCTGGCATCCCACTCAGCTCCTGGCAACCAGTGATGTTACTGGTTGCCAGGAACTGGGCAGGTATGAGGCCAGAGCCAAAGCTCCATCCCCCGATTATTAGCATGCAGCACCAGCACACACACCCCCATTCCTTCCTCAGGGATACCCCTGGGTACAAGCATAGATCCTGATCCTAATAAGCAAAGGGGGAGCTGCTTGCTCCGGTTCCCTCTGCCCCACTCAGAGGGAGGAGGAAGCCTGATAGCCATGCATGTGTCGGGGTTAACAACTGGGTATAAGGGCAGGGAAAGGAGCTCTTCTTGCCTATAAGCTGAGAGAGGCATGGGAGCTGTCTGTCAGGTTACCTGGAAACAGTTCAGATGCCATATGCTAGGTCCAGTCTGGTGGGACCTGCAGCAGTTTTCTGCCAAAAAAAACCAATTTTTTAAATTAGCTGTGGAACCCACAAAAGTTTCTATTTCTCACTGAAATAGAAACTGGCTCACCACCTAAAGATTGTACCTATTTAACCCTTTAATAACGCTAACCAGCCCCAATGAACTTCTTTTTCCCCTTCTCCCTAAAGCAATTTTTTTGCTGATTTATTATTATTTTTTTACCATGCATATTGAAACTTTAAAAAAAAATTGTTACTGTATTTTTGCAGCAACACATTGAACAAAATATCATACAATTAAAAACAATATTTGACTAATGACTAATAACTTTGCTATGCTCTGTAGCACTTTTTCTCAGTAAGAATAGCTTACAAGCACTGGTAAAAAACAAAAGTGTATATTTTGGTTTTCTTACATCTTTTTGTCTATAGATTACATGCAAAACATATTTTTTCCCCATAATATTGCCAAGTAAAAGCATTGTCCCCCCCCCCCCCCCCCCAAAAAAAAATACAGTATAAGTATTACTTAATTATCATTAAAGCAGAACTAAAGTCCTCTGTATTTACCTGGCCTTCTGTAATGCAATATCTGTGAGCTCCCTTGTTACCCCCAATATCCTCCCCTGGTCTTCTTATGGGATCAGCTTCTCCGGCCATCTTGATTAGCTGGACCAGGAACTGTGCACACGCGCAGGAATTAGTATATCCCGACACCAAGGCATGCTGAGAATGTACACTCAGCTGCACAGTTTTGTTTTGCAAGACCTACCCACCAGCAATGCTTAATTCTAAGGCTATCTCCCTACTTTATGTAATGACAAAGTTACAGCCCAATCAATAGGCTGGCATTTAAAAATTTGTCTTGCTCCATAAGGGGTATAATGTGTGACAACAGAAGTGTTAAAGGTACACATTTTGCAGTTACAGGTGAAACTCGAATAATTAGAATATCATGCAAAAGTAATTGCAGTTAGTGCTGCAAAAGGGGCCCAAACCAAGTACTGAGTACATATGCATGCTTGTACTTTTCAGAGGTCCGATATTGTTCTATGTACAATCCTTGTTTTATTGATTGCATGTAATAATCTACTTTTTTGAGGTTGTGGATTTGGGGTTCTTGGGGTTTTCATGAGCTCTAAGCCATAATCATCACAATTATGACAAATCACGGCTTGAATTATCTTGCTTTGCATGTAATGAGTTTATCTCATATATTAGTTTCACCTTTTAAGTTGCATTAGTGAAATAAATTAACTTTGCACGATATTCTAATTATTCGAGTTTCACCTGTATACTAATTTATTGTGAGACATTCATTTGCCCAGATGGCACCCTGACTGCTAAATCCCAATGGTCACCTGTTGTTCTGAAATGTTTCTATTCTAAGGTTGCAGACACATAGGCCATTGGTCTCCGAAATTGCCTCTTTTTACAGAATGCAGCAGTTTTTGGGAAAATAAAGTCAGCATGACTATGCTGGTGATGTCATGCCTGCATCTATCCACTCTTTTCCTGATTGTTGGATAACTTGTCACTTTTCTAATGAATTCCTCTAAAGCAGTGGTTCTTAACGTGTGTAACCTTGGGACCCACATTTGTCCTTGGTCATTAAGTTGCGACCCAAGATGCACTGAAATGTTCCATGTTGCGATACTGCGCTTTCCGGTGCAGGCAATCGAACTGTGGGTGGGAGGTGCGTTTGTGTTGCAATTTCGGAAACTGGAGTGGATCCTCAACTTGGGGTCCAGTGTGGGCTGCTGTGCTGTAAAGGAGCTCCATCCATATGTGCATTGCTTGTAAAGCTCCTGTGCACGCCCATAGAGGTGCCGGGAGCCAGAATGTAATAAGCTGTGAGCAATGCACATATGGATGGAGCTCCGTCGAGGCCATAGCCCGACCTCAAGTCGACACTCGGCAACGGGCATCATATTTTTGAATGGCTGCTTGGTGCGAGAACTGACAGTGCTTTTCTAGGGGGAGACTGAGGATCCTCTCACCCAGAAAAGTGGAAGGCATGTGGCGACCCACTGGACATGGGTTTGCGACCCACTTTTGTTCTGGGGAGAATATGTTCTCATCCTGACCCAACTCTTGCAATAGTTTGTGTCTCTGCCCCTCCTAGAAGGTCATCATTTCCCCACCCCCCTCTTCTCTCAA
>NW_017307152.1:683321-699785 GCF_000935625.1 Nanorana parkeri
TAGTGAGTGTGAAAGCATCATTTGACATTCTTTGATTGTGTAATTTGTGTAATTTTGGTGGTGATCAAGAATTGTAGAAGTGATAACTCTGCAATTAAATCATCTAGTGAACAACATAAAATGCCAACAACCACACAAAACTGACAGTTTGGGTGGAGTTGTCCTCCAAGCCTTTGTGCAAGTTTGAAGACGTGTAGCTCAATTTCATGTCTTATTGTGCCAATGTCCACATAATAAAGATTACTGGTAATGAAAATAACCTTTGTGAATTTTAAACTAGATCAGCACTCTAAGGATCCACCAGAAGGACCTCTACTGTGCAATGACGTCAAAGAAAACAGCCCCGAAGACCTGGCCATGAACAAGTCTCACCAAGAAGATGATAAGGGGAAGTCAACATTCCTGACTAAAAGTAACTCAAACCCGTCCACTCCAGGTATTCTACTAAAACCTAATTTTCACTCTGTTTATTGCTGATAAAGAAGGCCAGATACTATAATGGAAGCCGTTATAGTGTAAGACTAAAGGATTAATAAAAGAAATGCAGACATGAATGGATTCACTTGCTTCACTTACCATGGAGGATGCTGGATACATTAGAAATCTCTTGTGGAAGCTATTATCTGTCTGTCTTCACATGGTTTTGATTGTCATGTAGTACCCCTCATGGAACATATCAACCACCCCACCATCATCATGGAAGACATGTTTGCAGTAATCTGCAGCTAAACTCCTCCTTGAAATTTTCAGATGTGAGGAAGTACACTTAAGTGAAGATGTTTATATGTGTCCATGAAAGTTTCCCACTTATATTTAGATTTTCCCTTACCAGCACCCGTGTCATTGCTCAAAATGGTCAATTTCTGTGGCTTTCTGTGTTCTGCTGAGAGCTTTGGTCCAATCCACTCTTTTTTGTCTAGGATTGCAGGCAACAATAGGTGAGAAATGAGGGACGTCTGTTGGTCACTACCCTTTTTATCGCCATGTTGGGCTTTACTGTAAACCTGAAGATACAATAGCTATATAGTTAGTAAAAAATAGATATGCAGCAAACTTCTTAAAGGGATTTAGTTACTATTTTCTTATACTCTCCATTGTTCATTGAACATATTGCTGATATTGATTTTTTCCAGTAACTTTATTTCCTTTTAATAAATGTATGGAGGCTGCTATGTAGATCCGATTTATACACATAAACAGCACCTTCTTATAATTTACTGTAACACCGTCTGACTTTGCCATTACTGGAATTTGAGCAATACAAAGTAAAGTAGAACCTTTACTTATCCTAAAGCAATGTTATAAACTTTACCCTTTGATGTTTGAAGTGACAGAAGATCAATTTAAGTAAGTAGTACAGTAGAACTGACTTTTCCAACAGGGCTGAAGTAACTGAGTGTGTGAATTGGGAAATTGCAAATAAACAGAGTTGATTTTAACAGGGCGATTTGGGATTCTTGCAGCAAGAACCTACGGCTTCCTGCGGCAGGAATCCCAGGTGTCCTGTTTAGATGTGATGATGTGATTGTTGTACCCCATCAAGTTAATGACCGCAGACGCATCTGTAAGCCGCAGATATGACTACATGCGGTTTGGAACAGAGCACTGTCCCTGGATGCATTAATTCTGTGACCAGGGATGGAGATCTATTTCAAATAGATTCATATATGATTGCATGCGGCCTGCTTCTTACAGAAGCGCCCACTTTTACCTGGACATTAACTTGAACGAGCACAGTGGCCACATCTAAAAGGTGACCCCTGACATTCCTGCCGCAAGAATCCCATATCGCCCTGTGTGAATGGGGTCTTACTTTAGTTCTTTCAATCATGGAGGCTCCTGCCAAGCGCAAAAATGCCAGAACACCCAGTGTGAACAAGGCCCTATGGCTGGAGAGTAAAGGGCAGGGCCGGATTTCCCACAAGGCCGCCAAGACCTTGTGGCAGCAGGGAGTAGAGGGGCAGCAGGGCTGTGGAATTCCTATCTCCCGATGCCCCGGACATGCAGGTCCGGGCGGGTAGCTGTTTTCTACATTTAGCCCTGCTTTGGGCAAGCAGAGCTAAATGTACAGCGGGGAAGCCACCGTTTGTTTTGTACAAGTGATCTTGGCGATGAGATCACTTGTATGCAGCCTGCAGGTCTGCTATTCTACATGGGGGCAGGGGGTGTGGCGTGTAGGGGGCACATTGGAACCTGGCCTTAGGGCAGCAGAGAGAGTATATCCGACCCTGATGGGCACCACTACAGCCAATAATCCAAGCTTAAGGAGCTAACTAGACTTGTGCGCCGTCAAAAAATGTGTTCCGTTATTTGGCGGGTAGGGGGGCGCATTGAGGACACTGGCCTTGGGGCAGCAGAGAGAGTAAATCCGGCCCTGGTAAAGGGCTAGATGTTACTACACATCCTCCAGCCAGAAAATGAGGCAGGCTCTATCTGACTTGCTGCAGTTTCTAATGTACATTGTGAGACGCTCACTGTGTGAAGTAAAATCAGAGCAATCAATTTTAGTACAGAAGAGGAGCCACAATTGTGCAAACGTGAAGGTAAAGCAGGAGTTTAGCTGCAAGCATTCAAGGATATTTCAGTTGCCTAATATTGATAATTCTATGCTATGGTTCGGTACAACATAAAAAGTGCTATTTTCTGTTTTTTAATTTCCTCTTCCAGGCATTTCCCTGTCCTTGCTTCCTCTAAAGACCTACAGTTCTCCCGCTTTGTCTGCCTTCTACAAGCAGAACTTCTCCTGGGACTCCATACACTCAGCATACAGCTTCAAGCACATCCCATCCCATCTACACCCCTCCATGCTGCAGCACTCCATAAACTTGTACAATAGTTCCTCTACGGCTGACTCAGTTTATGATCACCCTCTTAATTACAGCATGGGGTACACTTCAGCCATGGAAACCTATCACTGTGTTAAGTGCAGCAAAGTAAGTTTGGGATCAATGGTTTGTTTTTTTAAAGATGGTGGCAAATGGCTCTGCATGGGGAAAACGTGGGTTCATTTCTGGTGCACTGATTGGATGTGAAACTGCATAATGAAAACATCATTAGAGTCAAAGGGACAATTCTCATCTCTGTTTTCCCCATGCAGTTCTAGTGCCATTGACTGTAACAGCAAATAATTCAATCAGCTGTATTTGATGTAATTGCAGCATAAATGCACGCGCCTAAGATTAATATTTTGGCTGGATTTTTTTTGTACTGTGTATAGATTTTTAGCCCAATAGAAGTGGATTGTGTCTACTGCCCAGATCTACTTGACAGTGGAAGGGGGCTCTGACCTACATCAAGAATAAAGGGGCCCCAAGTGCCAGAGGGCCTTTGTGCAGCTGCCCAGTCTTCATGGTGTATTCACACTTGAATGATCCATTGCACTGTGGTCCAAGGCATGTGTGGTAACACTCATTGTCTCATTATGATTTGTCTGCCAATACTCCATACCAAACCAAAAACACACATAATGGAAGTACCTTGGAGCTGTGTGAGAGCTTCATCTTATGCTGTCCCTTGGGACAGAATTTTCCCCATTGCTAATTACAGCATTGGCCCCATTCTCAATCTCACTGGGCAATCATTGTAAACATTCCAATACAGAATTTTAGAAGGTTCATGTAACCTGTAGAAAGTAAAACAACCAGAGAAAATATGGAGGCTGCTATATTCATCCATTCCATCTGGAAAGCCTAGCTGCCTGGCTGTTATATTGATCCAATGCATCCAATACTACCTGAGACCCAGACCTGCTCTCTATGTCACCATTGAAGAGATTTGCCCTCACTTCCTGACCTATCAACCACACAGGAAATAAGGAAAATAATTATCTGATAGGGACACTCATAGCAATAAAACATGACTGGTTCTAACTTGGCAGGAATTCCAATTTAAGACTCTCTGTGTACTTTCCTTCAGGTCTTTTCTACGTCCCATGGTCTTGAGGTACATGTGCGAAGATCTCACAGTGGGACCAGGCCATTTGTTTGTGATATTTGTGGAAAGTCATTTGGTCATGCAGTGAGCCTGGAGCAGCACCTGAATGTCCACTCACAGGTGAGGACCTAACTGATCAACTACTGGAGGCTACCAGGTACAATCCCTGGGAATACTGGCATGGCCTAGGTGAGGTGGGCATGGTTTCAGTAGCACTCATGTACATCACATAGCACATCACACATCTCAGACTGCTGTCAATTTCAGCTTTTGATGGAGAATTGCACAGCAGCTCGGAGACCACAAATGAGATAAGTTACTGTAAACCTTTCACAGGAGCTGCCTTTGCTGACTTTCTTCTGAAAATTAGCATTGCCTAGATGTTCTGACCCTCTGGTATTAATACTTTATTGACTTGTTACAAGTTAGGAAAGTCAGAAAAAAAAGTCTGAAGACCTTATCTGCATGGGCTATTGACTGTGAGACCAGAGGGTTGGTATGACAGCCAGGTAGTTAGCATTTGCAGAGTCATTCAGCAACAGCAGCCATGTCTCTGCCAGGAAAGGTTTTATTATTATTATTCAGAATTTATATAGCACCATCAATTTAAGCAGCACTTTACAAAAAAAGGGAGACAATATAGTTACCACACAATTCAATACAGAAGGGTTAGAAGGGCCCTGCTCATGAGAGTTTACAATCTAAAGAGAGGAAAAAGTGATGTAAAACATTAATTCTGAGGGATTAGCTGATGAAGAGAGTAAAAGTTCAGTTGTTGAGTAGAGGTGGAATAGGCTTCCTTGCAGACATGGATTGTCAAGGATTGCCTAAAGCCAGAGTAGTAGATAGCCGGACAGATTGGGGTAGGGAGTTTCCAGAGGATATGAGAAGTTGTGGAGGTCCTAGAGGTGAACATGGGAGGAAGTGACGTGGAGGACTAGACCAGGAGAAGGAAGTCTTTGGAGGAATGGGGAGGACAGATTTGGTGGTATTTTGAGATGAGGTTAGTGATGCTGCAGGGGGTACAGTTTTTGATGGCTTTGTATTTGAGTATTTTCAGTTTTACTTGTTAGGCAAGTGAGAGCCAGAGAAGTGTTTGGCCGAGAGGGGCGGTGGTCTATAAACCTTTAAAGGTTTCAATGAAAGAATGATTGGATAGGGTAATATCTCCCTAACAGAGTCTTTAGTTGTCATGAGAAGTCACCCAACCTCCCAACCTCTATTCAAAATGACTTACCAGTTTTCAGTGACTAACTTCTGACTCTTCCCAGGAAAGGAGCTTCGAGTGCAAAATGTGTGGAAAGACGTTTAAGCGCTCCTCTACCTTGTCTACCCATCTGCTTATCCACTCTGACACGCGGCCCTACCCCTGTCAGTTCTGCGGCAAGCGTTTCCACCAAAAGTCCGACATGAAGAAACATACTTACATTCACACAGGTAAGTGATCACTGAGGAATATCCTCTACTACTATGTTGTGGAAAAATGGTTTTAAAGGTCAACCAAAGGCATCAAGCAAATAGCAATATAACTGATCACCCTGGGTAGAAAGTACTACAACTGTGCCATGTCAGTTTACCCAAATTAAGGGCATATACAATCTCTCAATGAGCATTTCCAGCCAGACTGATTATGGATCCAAAGTGACTTCAGACTCCTTCTGGTTGTCCTCTACAGCACCACTTTCCTGCTGCAAGAGGGCTCGGGGGGCTAACACAACCAACTATTCATTTGATAGTTTATATAGACTCTTGTGGGCTACAGAAAATGTACTCTGCATAGTATACCATGGCCCATTATTGAGTGGTGATCACCGTGAGAGGGGAGTGTTGCTAGAAGACACGGCTTATTGTGACACACATTTTAACATCTTCCCACATTAGCCTACTTTGTGTCTCTTGCCATTTGGTCACATGACATCTTAGAGCTGCGAAGGAAGATGTTGGTAAAGGTCTCACTCTACCAGATGCTATGACTGTAGATCTGAACATGGAGCAGGTGGCTATATAATGCTCACCATTGGTCACTGACTGTAGGTTCCAATCCAATTGATGTCTGAATGGTGAAATATTTCCACTGAAGTGCAACCAAACCAACATATGTTATTAGTACTGGGTTGGAGGAGGGCAAATACCTGCCTGCATCCCATCCCAGTCCTCCCCTGCACTGAAAAATGAGTGCGCTTTGCTAGAATTATACTTTAACTGGTGTATGTACTTAGGATTGAAGTATCCATTAAGATAAATGCTGCCCCTAAGTTCCTAGATGGGTAGAGCTTATAAACATGGGACCAGACACAAGGGAGTAACTGTAGCCATAGCAGACAATGGGCCCAAAAGCAAAGAGTGCTAGAATTATATGGATGTACAGTAAGCTGAGGAGATAGCAATAGCATTCAGCCAAACATTTGGATAAAATTAATGTTTATATCATGCCAAAACCTCTATAGGATTGCTATTAAGCCAAATAGTATTTTATATCTATAGATACATTTCTTTTAAAACAGAGGATTGAAAGGCAGGGGGCTCTTAAATGGTTTTTCTATGGTGCCCCATAACAATTAGTTATGGCCCTGGATTTGCAGAGTGGGTTGACCAGATGGACAGATTAATTGTCGGGATAAAAGTTGGAGGCAGTCAATTGGTTTACTTTCTGTGACCATTGTGTCTATAGTGATAAATTATTATGTTTGACTAGAATGTACACACAGGTAAAAAATATGTTAGTAAGAGAAACTATAGGTGTATATAATAAGTTAATAAGAGAAACTATATATGCTAGGGTGCGGGTACCTTCGGGGCCCTTTCCTGATGTTCGGGAGGAGATTCTGTGACCCTTATGGGACCCTCCTTCTTCTCCCCCCTGTGGGAGGTCTCTCTTCGGGAGAGTCCCCCAACCTAGTACTTGTGGACCTGTTTCGGCAGGGGACAAGGGGAACGGGGTCAGCCGGCCTTCGGATAGGTGGACCAAAGTATTCCTAGCCTCTGTAAGGAGCCTTGCGCCCTGGGGGGTCGGGAAATTGTGGCCCCTTCTTTTCGGAGAAGGACCAAGCACCCTTGTGCATTTTTTTACGTGTGTTGTGATTTCACGATTCATTTTTTTTGTTCACAGGGGATTCGTTTTCGAGCACGCTCCACGGGCTTTAAAAAATTAAAAAATAAGAGAACCTATAGCCAACTTTCATTTTGTTTTGTGTGCAGTGGGGAAGGGTAGACCCTCTGTCGGGAACACATCCATCACGGTCTGTGCTCCTGTTGGTGATGGTCACTAGAACCTAAAATTTGGAAAACCTTCTTTTTGGGCACACAGACAGCAATCGAAACCTGATAGAGGTTCCAATCCTTCTGCACTCTACCTGGACAAAAACATTTTGGCTGGAGTTTCACTTAAATACTCCAAATGAGCTGCTAACCTTCTTTCACGCTGCCTGATTGTGTCTGGCTTCACTGCTTCCTGAATCACAGATGTGGAGCAAACACACAGCCAGTGAAGTCCAAATTCAGTCCTAAATTACGTTGTAGTATTATTTAAATGTTTATTGGTCCTTGTATTTAGTTCTACTTACTGTACCTAAGCTTGAAACTTCAACATGTATCAGAGGTCCCCTTACCTCTGACCGTCGCTGATATGTCAACTCCCTAACCTCACATACTATTTTCCAGCCTTTGAGTGCACAGTCAGTAAAGTTGGGAAGTTGACATGGCAGAAACTGATAGACTTCAATCATGGGATGAAGCTTACAAAACTCCTAACTCTTTATGGCTGAATTGAGTGGCTGGGGAGTCTGTGCAGCTGGGCAGAACGGATTAAAGTGGACCTGTTGTTCTGCCCCGCATGAGCAACGCACAGGTTTACTTTAAATAAAAGCAGACTGCAGAAATGTATAAGTTCTTCTGCACTCCATCTTGCTGTCTGTAAGAGACTACCATAGTTCAGAAACAGATGATCAAATGATTTTTCTCCGTGTTTTGTTTTCAGGAGAAAAGCCACACAAGTGCCAGGTCTGCGGAAAAGCATTCAGTCAGAGCTCCAACCTCATCACGCACAGCCGCAAGCACACAGGTTTCAAACCTTTCACCTGTGACCTGTGCGGTAAAGGCTTTCAGCGCAAAGTAGACCTTCGCAGACACAGAGAGAACCAGCACGGATTAAAATGACTGTGAACAGAAGTTCTTATCTTTGTATTCAGGGACTGTTCGTCCCCAGTTGATGTTTTATATGTGGTCAGATGCTGAGGGGTTTAATCAGCCAATTCTCGCTTATATTTTTTGGGAAACCCAGCAGTGGCATCTCTGCAGCTAGGTTCTCAGCTCCTCCCAACAGGTCTCTTAATGTGTGGGGGGGCTCTCACACCCCCTTTCTGGATTTTCCATCTAGTAAAAGTGTAACTTGCCAGAACTTATTTCTTCATAAGGAAGTTGTATATGCTCTTCCAGGTTTCCACTGGGGAGAGTTCTCTCCACTTCCTGTCTCACATATACAGGACGTAAGAGTAAAGAGCCCATTAAAATGAGCTGAAATACCCTGTTTGACAGTTGTCACCAAATTAAAAAAAAGAAATGTCCACATAGGAAAATATTTCTTCTACTTCTCTTATGTTCCCTAGCAGGGTGACAGATACTAAAGCCTCTCAGAGATTGTAACTCTATGCACAACTATAGAAAAGGGTTTGGCTGAAGTTCCACTTTATCTGTGAAGTAGAAAGAAAAACTGTTGACAGGGGTTGGCAGAGTCTGGAGCCCCATAGGAGGGGATTTAACCCATAGGTAGCCAACATATCAGTTTTGGACTGACCTTGAAATATCCACATAGTAGAAGACACTGATTTATGTCTACCACTCAAAGGTGTTGTACAGCAACCCATGGCTACCAGTCAGAAACCTTCCTATCAGTGTGCCCATTCTTACACGATGAAAGCTTTAGTATGATTGGCTGTTGGGAGTTGCTGCACATCATTAATGTTTGGCTTCTATATTTTCACTAAACAGAAACAAGTATACTGACAAGAAATCATGACTCTTCTCCAGCTAATTGCTCTACTGTACATTAGTGAATTAAGCATGGAAGCTAAATAAAGCTAAGCAAGCAGCAATTGTATCAGTCATCATTTACAAGCGATAGTGGAATGACTGGTAGAGGGACCCCTAAGGATTGAATTGAGGTTTATTGAGCTTCTCCTCTCCCCCACTGAGAACAAGCACTGCATGCTGGGGTTAAAGGGAGAAGGTCAAATTACCCCTCACACTTGGAAGCACCAGGTATTAGCAAGGGCTCTAAAAAATGTATAGCAATAGGGAAGTATGGCATAGGTATCAGTGGGTGGGTGGGGTGTTTGTTATTAAAAAGGCCTTACCCTGAATGGACAAAGTGACAGTTTCCTTTTAAAGTCTAGCACATGTAAATGACAAGCTGGCTTGCTGAAAAATAAGTTTCAATAACATGTGCAAGAGGTGTGGGCGCTTATCAGAATTGAGGACATCTAAGATAAGCGTGGTATTGCCAAAGAGAGACATTTCCTACAGCTGTTTCCTGTTCAGTCTTCCCATCGAAAGATACTACCAGCTATTATTTCTCTCCTTTTAGGGACAATCTTCTCTTTTTATTTTATGTTGGGGCAGTCAGGCATGGCACCAGTGTGTCCTCTGCCAAGGACTCTGGGCACCATTTTGGGAAAGTTCTCTTGAGTTTAGGATTGGCCATCTTTGAGATAGTTATATGTATAGTGTGTCATTGTGGGGAAGCCTGCAGTGTGAGAAGTATAGGAATGGACAGGTAGCTTGTGAGGGAAAGATAGGTTAGATTAGTTTTGATAGGTTAGATTAGAGACAGGTTCCTTACAAGGAGGGATAGTTTAGGGACATTCTTGGGTACCCTTTGAGACTGCCTGGCATCCATAGAAAGTACGCTTGCAGGTATTCCAGCTAATTAGTCTGGGGCATTTCTGCCCACTGCTCTGCTAGGACAGTATCTCTTTGGGCAGGTCACCTCTAAGAAGTCTCATGGGTACATGTTTAAGGAAGCACATCTCAAACACCCTCCTGTATGTAAGCACTGCATTCTTGAACTGCCTTGTGATTGATGTGCATAATGTGATAAGTGCCTAACATTGTACAGAGTTAAACTTTGGAAATAACACACTGTGGTAGCTGTTTAATACTTGTTGAATACTTGTTAAATAAAAAAAACATTTAAAGGAGAAATTGTGCCACCTGTTTCCAATAAATCACTGCCACACGGTTAGCTCCACCCACAGGTTGCTACCTAAATCGAGTCCCAATCTTCTGGTAATGCTGTTATGTGGAGGTCTTGCTCCCACTTAGCATTGCTAGAAAGAAGAGATGTGGTTAGGGTCTTAGTATTTAGGAATATAATCTTGATATCAAGTCATGTTAATGGGTCATGTCCAGACTTCTGTTCAAAAAGTGCAAGGACTATTCACATACAGTGGTGTAACTAGCGTCAGACACCTGATACCATCTCTTTCTGGATGCCCCGGGTCATGACACCATGATTGCTCGCCATTGTTTTCTTAAAATTAGGCTGGCTGGCTGCTTCTTCAGCACCACCTCCGCCACAGCTGTCTTTTCCCCGCTGTCAAAGAACAAGAGTCCTATACAAGGATACTTTCTGTTCCAGTTTTGCATATGGCCACGTCCACCCGCCACTGCCCGTAGAAAAAAAATTACATTGGGTTTCTAACATTTAAAAAATACAAATACAAATTTGGCAAGGAACTATGCACACCTTTCCTACTTCCTCTGAAGCATGCCAACACATAGGATTTGAACTCAGAACCACTGCCTGAGATGCATGTACTAACTCCCAAAAATAAGGGCCCTATCAAGCATAGAAACCAGCACACATTCTACAACTTTGATGAAAACCCACAAAGGTGCCTAAGTAAAAAAAAAATCCTATAAGAGAGGGAAGTCATTTCTTTAAAGAAAGATACACTGACTGTAGAATAAAAATTACATTGGATTTCTAAAGTTTAAAAAAAGAAATAAACATTGTCAAGGGACTTTGTACAAGTTTCCTTGTTCCTTTTGAAGTATGCCACAGATGGGATTTAAAAACAGCACCACATGCTAACACAACACTATTGGGTTTGCATTGCATTGGGTTTCAACGGTTTAAAAGCCCCCTCCAGATATTGGAGCAGTTTCAGGAAATTAGGGCCTTATCAGACATAGAAACTGGTAACATTAAGTACTGCTGGATGAAAACTCCCAAAAGGATGTCAGTAAAAAAGAAGAAATCTGTAAAAGGGTGAAATAACTTATTTGAAGATAGATCTCTTGTCTGTAGATTAGAATAAAAATTGCATTTGGGTTCTGAACATTTAAAAAATAAATATTAATAATGCTGACCAGGTGCTTTCGGCAACAGCCGCACTTCTTACTTTACATTAAACAGCCTTAAATCAAAGATAGATTAAAGATAATAAAAAATAGATAGATTAAAAATGAAGGCCTTATTGGGTATAGTTTTTTTTCTGTAGCTATAAATATAAAATAAGCAATTTGAGCATCTGCAGTGCGCAATATCACTACTTCAAGCTAAACATACCCCACATGGGATTTACACTCCTGGCCTTACGTTTGCACAACTGGTAATTTACCAATTGAGCCACCACCAGATCTGATTGATATGGCCCTTTTATTTTTAGGGCAGCTTGATAGCAGCCCAAGTGGTGGCACAGTGGGTAAAGCGCCAGTTGTGCGTTTGAATCTTGCATGCACAACTTGGGGAATGGATATCAGATGTGCTTGAGTGAAAAAACCGTATCAGACAAGACCAATGTGATGGGTAGAGGGAAGCTGGTTGGACGGTGGCCACAGTGGAAAAGTGGGGCATTGTGTGGGATTTAAAGGCAAACATGGGGACTGAGAGAGATACCGCATTAGAGATAAAGGAGCTGGCTTAGGTTAAGGTAATTAGGCCTGGGGATGAGGGTTAAGACAAACATAAGGCTGTGGTATGGAATACAGCATTTGACACAGGAATGTCAGGTTCTTAGGATAAGGGGTGGGGGAAAGCTGTACCAGACCAAGAAAATGACTGGAAAAGGGAGCTAATTAGCAGGTGGGAGCAGGAGAACGGTAGCATTGGCTGAGGGGTAGGCAAACATGAGGCTGTGGAGCTGGGTGGCTGTTAAGGAAAGGAGGGCTAGTTGACAGGTGGGGAGATAAGGAGGCTTTGATAAGAAAGAAGGTGACCAGAAAAAGAAGCTAGATGGCAAGTGGGTGCATTGTCAGAGGTGGCGGTAAGGTGCCTTAAGGCAGCGTTTTTCAACCACTGTGCCGCGGCACACTAGTGTGCCGTGAGATATTTTCTGGTGTGCCGTCAATAAATCGTTCATTTCTTTGATCGATCAAAATTATTTTGATCGATCAAAGTTACTCACCTACCTTAAGGTGACACTAAACTCAGGAATTAAATCTGCAAGTCTTTTGGAAAGTAGCCACCGCTCCAAGCTCACTCCCGTGATAGACTACAATGCCACGTTTAGTTTACTAATTTGTAGTGAGATTGTAGCCCATCACGGGAAGCGAGCTTGGAGCGGTGGCTACTTTACAACACACAAATCAACCATGGGGAACAAAAGTAGCCACCCTCCAGAAGGAAGGACAGTGTCAGCACCAATTCAGAGATGATGGGACATACCACGCTGAAGATGCAGAGGCTGGATGATAGGTGAGTGTGGTGGAAGGTGGTGCATTGTCCAAGGGGTTGTGTGAGGTGACTTGGGTAAAGAATTGAGGGTGGTTTAGAGGGAAAGCAGTATAAGACTAAGAGTGACATGGAAAAGGTAAACTGCATAATAGGTGCAGTATAAGGGAGGTGAAGTCAAACATAGGGCTGTGGCGGGGATCATGGGGGGGACAGTATGCTTGGTGTACAGCATTGGCAGGGGTTGCAGGATGACCCTGTGTCACTCTTTGTATGGGGGCTGGGGGCTGCAGGGCATGGGAGGTAAAGGATCAGGGGATATCTGACTGCTGAAAGAGGTGCTCCCCTCACTAAGTCACCCTGGGTAGCCAAACATTTGTCAAGGTGCTTTGGGCAAAGTATAAAGGTCCAACATAGCATGCTGCACATGGGATTCAAACTCATAAACACCCATTTACTCAACAACCCCTCTACACACTGCACCACCAACAGGGTTATGTTCTGGGCCTTTTCAGAGACAGAGACAGAAACCGGCACACAACCTACACCTGGATCTAAAGGTGTTACAGTAAGAAAAAAAACTAAAGTATAAAAAAGTAAAAAGTAATTTGTTTTATGACAGATGTGCTGCGCATGGAATAAACATTCCATTGAGTTTGCCTGGGTGCTTTGGAAAATATCCCCAATTCCTACTCCATGTGCCACACACAGGATTCAAACTCAAAATCGTACTCTTGCACAAGTGATACTTTACTCTCTGCACCACTTCCAGAGATCCATGTCACATGTTCCAAAAATTGGGACCCTATTAGTCATAGAAACCAGACACACAACCGACCAATGGTTCAAAACCCATGAAGAAGTGTCAAAAAATTGGTGATGCAGGGGCTGGTATGGGAAGCTGGCTTACTGTAGTGTTGGGGGTGAAGGCAACTTGGAATTGAGGGTGAGAGATGGCTGAGAGCAGTGAGAGGGAGCCATCCTTCTCAAACTAGATGGATGGTAAGTATGCTCATGATGTGTGTGTGAGACATGTCTTGTTAAAGGAGAACTATGGGGCCAGGGCTTTTCCCCATAGTTCTCCTAAGGGTCACGGGAGAACACAAACTAGCATTCTCCCGTGACCCAAAGCTCAGTATACCGCGAGCTACAGCTCGCGGTATACTGAGACGCAGCAACTGGGACGGATCCCGACAATACTGTCTGGATCCACCCAGCTGTGGGATGGACAGCTGGCTCTGCCTATCCACAGGCAGAGCCAGCTGTACCCGCCCCCTCCCCCGCCCGTTTCCCCCGCCACCGCTGGCGGATCGGACAGGGGGGGGGGGAATCCCTGCAGGGAGCCATGAGTGACAGTCACGGCTCTCTGCAGGGATAGATCGAGAAGGGAGCGAGCGAAGGTATGTGTTCGCTCACTTCCCGATCTACTGAGCCGACCTGTGACAGTTTCATTGTGACAGGTCGGCTCAGATTATGAGGCTGAGTGAAAATCACTCACCTCATAATTCTGCTTTAATTGACAACTTTATGTAAAAAATGTATTTTAATTTTCCTAAAACCTGTGGCAAAAAAATTAAATTTTCAATAAACTCACCATACATCTTAGCAAATGCCTTGGGGTTTCTGCTTTCCAAAATGTGATCATTTTGAGTGTTTCTACTGTACATGTGTAAAGCCTTGAAAGCCTGAAGGTGCCCTTTCGATTTTGGGCCCCTCTATGTGCCTAGGCTGAGAAAAAAATCTTAAACATGCAGTATCCCCATACTCAGGAAGAGTAGTAGACTGTTCTTTGGGGTTTAATTGTAAGTATGTCCATTCTTTGTGTGAGAAATACCTTATTAAAACGACAACTCTGTGAATAAAAAATTAACTTCATTTACTTTATAATCTACAAAAATTGTAGAAAAAAAAAAAAATCAGAAAAGTCACCATGCATTTACTAAATACCTTGGGTTGTCTACTTTCCAAAAGGGCACTTTAGGGTAGACATGTGCGATTTGTTTCGTTCAGAATCAAAATTCAGACAAATTTTCAGAAATCCCAATGCATCCGAATGTGTCCGAATCCGAATGTCCTTTTCCAAATTTCAGACTCCGTCTGAATTTCGTTCAAAAACGAAACTGAATCGGGCATGTCACTTTTCTGGCCAATCAGATGTGTTTTTCGGTTTAATGTAGCCGAATGGGTCTGAACACGAATTTTCATTACGGCAACAATGCCATATACAGTATATACATATAATACTAAAGCTGTGGCTCCTAGATCTGAATGGCATTCGGGATCCGAATTTCCTAATTGCATTGGGGAGCTCCTGAATGCCATTCGGATTTGGGAGCCTCAGCTTTAGTAATATTTGTATATGGCTCCCAGACCCAAATGGCATTCGGGAGCCCCCGAATCCAATTCGGAAACTCAAATCCCGAATGCCATACGGGTCTAAGAGATTCAGCTTTAGTATTAATATCTGTATATGATTTTCTATGGTATTCACAACAAATATTTGTAAACTCATCTGAAAAACTAATGACAATTTGGATTTCATCCGAATCCGAAACCCGAACCGAACTGAATTTCGCATCCGAATCCGGAAATAACTAAATATCCGAACCAAATTTTTCCGCAGCTCACATATTTACTTTAGGGCCTCATGAAATGCGATAGGCACTCAGAGCATCAGAGTTAATACATTTCAAATAACTATACCATAGTTTTAACACTGTATAAGTTTCACAGAGTCTAAATAATATACTCTTGTTTGTTCTTTGTAGCACATGTAGCAGAATAATTTTTTACCTAATGAATGAAGAAAGATTATGTATTTGCAAAGTTTTAGATCGGAAAGTAAGAGAAACAGGTATTTTTATCAAAAAAATTCCTATATATAGTAAAAAATAAAAAACTAGTGGTCATTAAATGCCAATAAAAGAAAATTCTCTCTCAAAAAAGTACATATAAAGTTAATTTGAGGACAGTGTTACATGACCGAGTCATTGTCAATCAAACTGTTTCAGTACTTAAAACAGAAAATTGGCCTGGACAAGAAGGGGGTTCAGCATGTCGGTCTTCAAGTGGTTAAAGTGTGTGTACACTTATGTAGTCAGAGATTTTTAGTTTTTTTTACTATAATGAATGATATCACTTTGCAGAGGTCTGTTTTCACTTTAACATAAAAAAGGTTATTTCTGTTAATCAGCATCAAAACAAATAAAGCATTGCTTGCACGCTGGTACTATACACCAGACCGTCTTCATGCAATACATCCGTCCCACTCTTCAGACTGCTAGAGGGGCTGCGGCCACACAGGCAATCATGGCCACATCTGGTGATTCTGTCCTAAGATCAAACCCTTCTGGCATCAAGTCACTCGCCTCATCGCCTCTATAACTGAGCAATCTGCTCCCACTGATCCTTGGACTTGTTTACTACACCTGTCAGATACACCACCTGCATTGTATAGGAAATCACTGCTGCCGTACTTACTGAATGCTGCGAAATTCCTCATCCCGAAATACTGGAACTCCCCCACGACAACAGAATGGATACATAAAGTGGACTATCTATGTCTAATGGAGGAACTTACCTTGGCAAGGCAGGGCCGCACAACCTTGTTCGAAACCATATGGTCCCCCTGGACTGCCTTCAGAGCCACCACCCAATATTTACCCAATATTTAAAATTGGTTGGTTGAAAAACTACTCTTCCGGCACTCCTGGATGTAATAATTGGTATACACTACTTAATAGATGGTGACTTGCGGTTGTCTTACTAGTGTTTCTAGAATTTGTAGATATTGCCTTTCACATTATGTCATTATGTCATGATTGTATGGGCTCCCGCACGAATAACACCCCCCCCCCCCC
>NW_017307152.1:699816-707635 GCF_000935625.1 Nanorana parkeri
CCCCCCCCCCCCCCCCCCTTCCTTTCTCTTTGCTAACCTTGGATCTTTTCTTTCTAGCTAATCTTTTCTTCTTCTGTTCTGACTTTTCCCTTGACCTTTGTCTTTCCATGGTCCAGCTGCACAAGTAAGGTACCTTATTTAGTATGATGGGAAGCAGGTATCTGTGTATTACCTTTGCACTTGCCGCCTGCACCTGATGTTGTACTGTACTGGAATGGTCTTTACAACTTGTACTTCAATTCAATAAAAATTGATTAAAAAAAAAAAAAACAGCAAAAAGATGACTGTAATTCAGTGTTCTATTACAATAAGAAAACACAAGCTTTCAAGATGATGCATAGTTTTCATAGGAACTGTATATCTACTTAGTGCTGACTGAAGAGTATAGGTCCACTGTTATTAATTATCTGATAAAATAAAAAAAGCACACAAGAGGCACTGAATATTTTTTTAGATTATGTTATGTATTAAGTGTTGCCTTGAGACTTCGGTCTTGATCCACTCCAGTGCCACTAGGGTTGCCACCTGTCCAGGATTCACCCGGACAATCTGGGTTTTTAAGGCTGTGTCCAAGTTTAATAGCAGCAGAAACCTGGACACAAGATGTCAGACAGAGAGGGGCAACCAAAATGAAGATAGGGGCTACTGGCCCCCCACTGAAAATAGTCTCAACTGTGATATTTACATATGAATGGATGGCGCTATTTACATATGAACACGCCACGGCTATTCTCCCCGAAAAATGTCCGCGCGTCGCTAGAGTGTTCGGGTTTCGCTTGAAAAAAAGGTGGCAACCCTAAGTGCCACACCAATCTATGCATACTTGGCACACCGTGTCCATGTCTTGAAAGTCTTCAAATCAGGACACTCCTGATAAAATAGGGACTGTTGGGAACTACAGCTTAAAGTAGGCTTGTACACTGTTCTGTTCACACCATGGTCCTAAGAAGGTGCGGTGAGTATGTGAAGTTCTGCTGATGGTTGAGGGTCAGCAGTTGGCTGTGAAAGGATAATATTTAAGGAACTCATTACAAGGAACCCCAATATTATAGTAATGTATGTTAGAAATCTGAGGGTTGGGGAGGACAAGTGATGACTCCAGACCTTGCACAGTGATATCTTTATCTACTCCCTCCTCCTGCTAACTGTCAGCAAGTATAATGTCAGCCTATGAAAGGGGGGGTGGGAGGGGGGGGTGGTTGAGAACAGGAGACACCACAGTATATACAGAACCTGAAAAAGACACCGGTTTCTAGAAAAGAATCAGGTAAAAATTAGCTATCAAGCTTAATACAGAAGCATAGATCTCTGAGGGAG
Source organism: Nanorana parkeri (assembly GCF_000935625.1). Taxonomy (NCBI): domain Eukaryota; kingdom Metazoa; phylum Chordata; class Amphibia; order Anura; family Dicroglossidae; genus Nanorana; species Nanorana parkeri. Next base: position 701,134 of record NW_017307152.1, read on the forward strand.
AACAATGGGTAGTGTGCAAACTCAGCTCTTTTCACCACCAAGTATCACCGTGAGCTTCCCCCTCAAGCTTGGCCAGGGAAGGAATGTGGTATAGGTGCAGTATAATACACATAGGCCCCTTTCGCATGGGTGGTCTGACCGGGTCCTCCTGTCAGTTTTTCAGCTGGACCTGATTAGATGCCCAATGCTATTGTATGGGCAGTCGGATCTAAATGGATGGGTGTCCATTTACATCCGGTTACCCCTGTCTCCTGCCAGGTCCAGAAAAACAAAGGGGACAGTGTTCCATTTCACCTGACCCGATCGTGCCAGATCAGGGTTAATCTGATCTAAACAGACGCATGTCCATTTATATCAGACGCCCCATAGACCAACATGGGATCCGGCAGTTTTAGTTCTTTCCTCCATCGCAAGATAGAGAAAAAAACTGGATGGACACTGATGTCATATCCTTAGTGCTCTGATCAGGAGGGACTTCATGCATAGATCCCCTCCTGATCAGCCCCTATAAAAGGGGCCATACCCTTTCCTTCACAGGGCATAACTAGCAATCAGTTAGACAACATTTTTCCAACCTTACTCTTGAATGCTGCATGTGATTATGAACACTTTCAACACTCAGAAGTACTTATCACTTTCTAGTTATCCGTACACTGACAAGTCATTTGTTGCCTTGCTTGATGCTATGGCACCCACCTTAACTGTCATTTGGCAACAAGGAAACTATTCCTTAAAGGACAGAACCTGACACTTCTGAGAATGTCTGAGTTTTGGGCCACTTCTTCTCTCAGTGGCTCAGTTGGCTGGCCCCTATGTCCAGATAGTCACGGAGCTAATGACAGAAAAGAAATAGGCGGAGGGACTACATGACAGGGTGGACATGGGATCAAGAAGGAGGGGTAAAGGTTTCCTTCAAATGAAGGGCACTTACCTGATTGGCCGAGTGATAGGTGGTCTAGGAGGGGCTTCAAAGTTGGATGAAAGGCGGAGAATTCTTCCTGGTCAGTTGGGAATTAGCACACGGCGAGGAACTTCCCGCCCACCCGCCCCCACTTTTTATACATTCTGTACTTGGTGTTTTTGGTAATTGCTGGTACAATATGGTTCGGAGGTCCGGTAGGGTGTGGTGTTGGTGAGGACTCGTCTCTGGTGCGAAGTCAGCAGTCAGCAGGCATGGTGACCAGTACAGTATTATGTTTCAAATGTCATTATGCAGAGATGGGGGTATTAGGGTAACGGAGCCTTCATAGACCTCCAGCCATTTGTGTGTGTCCATGCATATATATATTTGTATATAGGTGTATGTGTGTGTGCATGGACACACACATAATTTAGTTAATTGTTGATTACATATATCTAATGTTTACGTGTATTTGTTTACATTTTGACAATTTTGTAATAAAGGGCTGCTACAGCCATTTAAACCAAAAAATGGTGTGGTCTGTTATTTGGGGATGGGGGTTAAGACGGCAGATGGCGCAGCAGGGATTTGTGCAAGAAGGAACCTATGGCTTGCCCTATTCATGAGTCCAGTAGTGATATAGGGCCTGGCTGGAAGAATCAAGTGCAGATAAGGGCTTGTGGCTTTGAGTTTCCTAATTTGCACATTAGTACTGAAGCCAGAGGCCCACTATCACAGCCAGGTAGCATCTAGCATCTTCAGAAGCAAACCCCCATATTTTTTTTTAAAAATATAACATTTTAGGGACAGGGGAACTGCAATGCACCATAGTAGGCAGATTTCATAGCCCCTTGCACTGCAAGGTTTAAAAACCTGATTTTTGTTTATTGTATTAGCAACTATTATCCGAGCAGATGATGTCTTTTTGCAGGTGCCCGGGGCTGAGCCATAAAACCCTTCATTTGTTTTTTATGATATTCTCATGCACTGAGTGTGACAGAAAGACAGATTACTGTTTCCCAGTCTCAGATTTGCATTGTTGGAAAGGATGAATGGAGTCATTCTCTCCAGCCTTGTACAATCTCCATTTCATTTGCTTTGCAGATCAGATTCTTCCTGTTAGAAGAAGAAGTATTAAATCAGTCATTCCTGTTAACTCCTGGGGTAGTGACTCCGGGCTTTGTGGATGAAGTATCGGATAGGAAAGGCTGGGCTTGATTTACTAAGAACTAATATGTGAGGTGGGATTGCTTCTTATAGTAGAGCTCCAACCCAAAGTCTTTTTTTTTTGGAGAAAGTGTGGAAACAGAATAGACACCTTGTCAAGTTTTTTTTTTTTTTTTAATGTTTGTGTTCTTTTTTCAAGCCTGATTTCAACACCAACATTTTGAATTTATCAAAACTGGAGCAGACAAAATCTGAAGCAGCCGTGCATGGCATCCAATCAGCTTCTCCCTTTAATTTTCAGATCTTAACTGAACAAACTGAGGAGAGAAGCTGATTGGTTGTCATGGGCAACTGCTCCAGATTTTGACTTCTCCAGTTTTGACAAATACCCCTCACTATGTCTAAATCAAGGACAGGAGTGCTGTCAGCAAAGTCAATACTCTTTTAGGGTCCAGTGCTGTGAACAGAAGTTGTCCGAAAATAAGGGGGGCAGCTGTGCAGGAAATGTACTTTTAACAGTAATTTTCCAGATAACTATCCTGGCCTCAGTAGCTCACCAGTGTTTTTCAGCATCTCAGATCTCAGGACTGAACCCTTCCACCATCACATCAAGTGCTGAAAGATTCTTTTAGCTGAGGAGACCCTTAAAGAGTTCTTTTTATCTGATTTTTTTTTTTTTTACAGCCTGAGGAGTACTGTGTTAGACTTAAGGTACCCACAATTAAAAATACACCTTACAATTATCTGCAGATTTTCTGTGGTCAGATGGAAAAAGTGCAACAGATTGGCCCAGGTGGAGATTACTCCAGCCACACAGTTAAGTGTAGATATAGGAATCTGTTGCACCTTTTCCATCTGACCACAGAAAATCTGCAGATAATTGTAAGGTGTATGGCCAGCTTTACAGGATTAATTTCAGTGCTGGCTGGGATGACCAGAAGCTCTGAGTGCAATACAGCTGCACTACTAAGGCAGCTAAGCAAATTCTCCTTACTGCGGAGCCTGCAAGCGCAAGCGTGATGTGTGGCTATTGACAATGATTCTGAAATCTCCTCCTGTATCCATGACATTCATTCTTGATTGGAAATGTCGCAGGAGGTGCAGGGTCAGTGTCAACAGCAACCTCTGCAATCTTTAAAGAACAACTCTGGGCAAATGACAAAGCAACCCTTGCAGTGTGGGGGTAGTCCTACTGCAAGGGTTAATTTGTCGTTTGCCCGGAGCTGTTCTTTAAGAATACAGTACTGGAAATGATAAACTCCTGTACCGGTGGTACTTAGTACCTAGTCGTTTTCCCTAATCACTCGGGGCTCTGCTTTCCAGACTGGGTTCCTTTTTTCATGTTTGGTGGTAATGTCCTGTAGTTCAGACTTTTTGGTCACAAGTTTATGATTTTCTGTCTAACCTAATTGGTACCACTCTACAGATGAAACCACAGGAAGCCCTACTAAACTGCCCCCTGATGGGACTTCATAAATTTAATTGCAAATTTTTGTTACATGTTCTCACAGCTGCTAAGCAAACCATAGCGAAAGCGTGGTTGTCCTCGTCGCTTTCCCTCACGTCGCTTTCCCTCACGGAGAGGCATGGATGTTCATTAATGAAAGAAATTCTGCCCTCCTAGCAGACAAAATACCCTGTTTTGAGCGCATTTGGCAACCATGGTTGTCGTTTCTGCAGGCATTTTTCTTTGACACTAGTCTGGTTGAGCTTTAATTGTTGCTGATCTTCAGATCCCATAGACTATGACCTGGACCCTTGGCTGGCGGGAGCCTACCGTATTCTCTCCCCTTTTTTTCCCCTCTTTATTTTCTCATTTTTTTCTTTTGCCTACTCTCTCTTTTTGGTATATACCTTTCCCGTATTATGAGCGTTTTTATCTCCCCTTTCTTTATATTTCTTCCCTGATATTCTTGTTTATGTACATTTGTGCCTTTAAAGGCTTTCAATATATGTCCATAGCCAGTTTTTGTGATTCTCTCTATAACGCCTTATTGTTTTTGGCATTGGATATATTGTATGTTTATAAACCTTTAATAAAAATATTTTGAATTAAAAAGAATACAGCACTGGATTTGTGTTATCTTTACAGGCACACAAATGTTTTTATGTTTTAAGTACAGCCACAAATTTATTTATTGAACTGAAATATGAACTCTGATTTGACCATTGCAGGACATTTGTTTTTAGCCATTCCTGTGTAGATTTGGCTTAGGGTCAGTGGAAGACAAATCTGCTCCCTGGACTCCATTTTATTTTGCAGAGGTTTTCCTCCAGGATTTACCCACCTTTGTTCTACCCTCAGAAGCCTTCCAGGATATTCAATGACTTGGACATTTTCCTTGTATCCATCTTCTGCCTTGTGCCTTTCAATCACGTTTTACACAGTTGCATTAAGTGTTTGTCTTCATGGTGTAGGTTATGTCATGATACAGATTGACCAGAATGGACCTTCCTCAGTGGATTTACAAGGGGGGTGTGGCCCGTACCCTCTAAAAAGTCGGGCACTCGGTCATTGACCGAGAGCCCGGCAGTGTCAGGAGAGAGGAGGGGACCTGGCGGCATACCTCATCCCGCCGGGTGAAAGTCCCCTCCTCCCTCTGCCGGCGTCCATCACCAAGATAGCCGCCGACCGGGCCAATTAGATGACCGCGCATGCACGATGACGTCACTGCAGGGTGTCACCCGGTCTCCCCCCTGACCTTCCTTACACAAATCTTTATATTACAACCACCTAAACCTCTTGAATACACCCAGATAATCTCAATTTCAGTAGTTATGCAATTTAATTTAATACATAAGAAAAGAATTAACTGCACCAGTGATGATTTAGGTCCACCATATAAAGCAATTTTCACTTTGACAAGAAAAAATCTAATGTTGTTGATCTGTTGATTGGTGTCAAAACCAAAACAACCACAAGAAAACTACTGTGATCTGGTGTCTTATTAGAATAAAACATAAAAACTTTGAAGGCGGTGAATAGTTTTAATCAGTGGCGGACCTAAGGAACAAGGGGCCCTGGTGCAAGATTTATTCATGGAACCCCTCTCTACACCAGAGGAGCTTACACTCTAATATCCTGGGGGGGCAATCACTCACTAATATTATTAGGGATGCACCAATACTAATTTTTTTCAGACCAAGTACAAGTACAGATACTTTTTCTCAAGTATTGCAAGCTGTAGAGGGACTATAAATCTCAGCAATACATTATATATCAATGCAGAATACCACCGGTTATAGGGGACTACAAATCCCTGCAATACAGAATAATACAATCAGCTATAGAGGATTACAAATCCCAGCAATACATTAAACAGCAATGCAGTATAAAGGTTTATGAATTTTCTACATACTCTGTGCTGCCGCTCTGCCCCAGGATGCCGGTCTGATATCTCAGGCGCAGGGTCGGTGCTAGGATTTTTGCCTAAATAGGCAAAGTTGAATTTTTTTAGCGCCCCCCCCCTCCTCCCTCCTAACCCCCATGGGTTTTTTTCTTCACTTACCTTCGGTGCCGGAGAGCAGCGGCAAGTCAGCGCTGGTCCGGTGGAAGGAGACTGGTGGGGTCCTAAATTAGCTGGCCGGCGACTGCCAGAGGTGCCGCGCGTGTCGGGATCCTCTGGCAGTCGCTGGCCAGCTAAATTAGGACCCCACCTGGAGCTCCTCCCACTGGACCAGCGCTGACTCGCCGCTGCTATCCCGCACCGAAAGTAAGTGAAAATAAAAACATAGCGCAAGCATCGGGGCATTTTGACAAGTACAAGTACAAATGCCCTGTTTTTTCCGCCCTCACCCTGCAGCGCCCTCAGGCGGCCGCTTGCCTTGCCTTGCGGTAGCGCCGGGCCTGCTCAGGCGGAGGGTCTCAGGAGGGCTGTGTAGAATGTCAGGAGGGATGTGGAGGATATCAGGAGGGTTGTGGAGGTTCTCAGGAGGGCTGTAGAGGGTCTCAGAATGGCTGTATAGGATCTCAGGAGGGCTGTGGATGGTGTCAGGAGGGCTATGGAGGGTCTTAGGAAGGTTATGGAGGGTCTCAGGAAGGCTGTGGAGGGTCTCAGGAGGGGTGTGGAGGATCTCAGGAGGGCTGCAGAAGTGGTGCAGAGGATCTCAGGATGGCTCTGGAGGGTCTCAGACGTGGTGCAGAGGATCCCAGGAGGGCTGTGGAGGGTCTCAGGAGGGGTGTGGAGCATCTCAGAATGGCTGTGGAGTGTCTCAAGAAGGGTGCAGAAGATCTCAGGAGGACTGGGGAGGGCCTCAGGAGGGGTGCAGAGGATCTCAGGAGGGTTTGCGGAAGGTTTCAGCAGGGGAGATGTGCGAGCTGGTGCTATAAACAGGCACCACCTGGTTCCCCAGAAGGCTGCTGTGAGTTCCCCAGCAAGCCCAGGACCTTACAGCAGCCGCTTCAATTTAAAAATGTAAAGTGCCGGACCATGC
>NW_017307152.1:707651-716178 GCF_000935625.1 Nanorana parkeri
GGTTTTAATACGAACTGTATAATCTGCTTAGTGCTGACTGAAGAGTGTAGATCCACAGGCATTAATTATCGGATAAAATATAAAAGCGCATGAGGCATTTAAGATTTTTTCTTAAATTACGTGGAGTGTCGCCCTCAAACTTTGATCATGATCCACTCCAATGCCACAACAATCTATTCATACTTGACATACCATGTCCATGTCTTGAAAGTCTTCAAATCAGCACAATCCTGATAAAACAGGGACTGTTGGGAACTATGGCTATAAGAAGGTTTGCACACTGTGCACACAATTACGGGGGTCGTAAGAAGGTGTGGAGGGGTAGTTGAAGTTCTGCTGATGGCCCAGGGTCAGCATTTATCTTTCAAAGGATAATTTTTGAAGAACTGAATTCAAGGAAACCCAATATTATAGGAACGTATGTGAGAAATCTGAGGGTTGGGGAGGAGAAGTGATGACTTCTACTTTACACAGACTTTACACAGTGATATCTTTATCTGTTCCCTCCGCCTGCTAACTGTCAGCAAGTGTAATGTCATCCTGGGAAAAGAAGGGGGGGGGGGGGGCATTTAGAAAAGGAGCCACTGCAGTATAATCAGAAGATGAAAACTCCGCAAACTCAGATCTTTGAACCACCAAGTATCGCCATAAGCTTCCATCCCCCTACCCCAAACATGGTCAGGGAAGGAATGTGGTGTAGGTGCAGTAAAATACTCATACCCTTACCTCCACAGAAAAGGGCAAAACCAGCAATCAGTTCAGCTGAATTTTCCAACCTTACTAAAAAAAATGTGATTATGAACCCTTTCACCACTCCGAAGTATTGATCACTTTTTAGTTATCCGTACACATATACCGTATTTTTCGCTCCATAAGACACACTTTTTCTCCCCCAAAGGGAGGGGGAAATCTGTCTGCGTCTTATGGAGCGAATACCTATCGCCCGACACCCGGGACATGCAGTTTCGGTCGCCGTGCGAGTAGTTTTTTGTACATTCAGCCCTGCTCCTGACGAGCAGAGCTGAATGTACAGTGGGAGCCGCTGCTCATTTAATACAAGTGATCTAACAGAAGCCCTGCGTCCTATCGTCCGGAGCGCCTTATAGAGCGTGAAATGCGGTAAGTCATTTGTTGCCGAGCTTGATGTTATAAGGCCCACGCTAATTGTCACTTGGACAACAAGGAAACTATTCATTAAAGAACAGAATCTGACACTTCCAGGAATGTCAGATTGTTGGGCCACTTGTGCGCTCAGTGGTTCATTTGGCTGGCCCCAGTGGCGGAACTACCGCCGGTGCAGGCGGTGCGGGCGCCCGGGGCCTCAGGCTCTGGGGGGCCCAGCAAGTTGCCGGCCGCCGGATCGTTATCCAGCGCGTGACGGAGGGAGAGCGCAGTGTTTGTGGGGGGTTTTTTGGGCGGAGGGGGACCCAAAAAAATAATCTTGCACCAGGGCCCTTTGTTCCTTAGCTCCGCCACTGGCTGGCCCCTATGTCCTGTGTGCTGCCACAATAGTTGTATTCACAGCCACAGTCAATATTCACGTTAATGTGAGATCAGAAATGATATAGTCTATGATGTATTTCCCCTTCTTGCTCAGTGTGGAGTGTCGTGGCTGCTTCTAACAGGGCCACATGTTAATCTGCATTGCATGCCTGGAAACATTATCATCTTTGACCGCCTTAAATACCGCCAATTCATTCATCTGCTGTATCCTGTTGTCTGCTGTAATAAATCACATGCCTGCTGCATGCAATAAAGCACTTCGTGGATGAAAAGGTATTTGGTGAGTTCGTTCAGCTATCTGATAAGGATTGTCCACAGTGATTATATCTGCTTATACAGGCCAGGCAGAGAGGTCTCAGCAAGGGATAAATCGCTAATACAACAATCGGAGTCAGAATATCCTGTGTTCATTAGTGATGTAGGAAGGAAACCCAAAGTGTGGCAGGGCACCAGGTATCTGACACTACTGAGTGTTGTAATTTGAAGTATCTTTGGGTGGTGGTTTCTACTCATTACAGCAAAGATCAGTAGAGCAGGTGATGGTAGAGGTGAGGATTTACTATCCTCTTTGCTGAAAATATTTTAGTTTATGTATCTAAAGCTGGATGCTGGTAGGTTAAATCAACCATTGTTTGCCTTTAACTCTCGCCTAGTAACCTAGGCACTCAAGTAATGACATTCCCCTGGCAGAGTTGTCCTTGCCCCCCCATCATACATCGGCAAGAGCTGGGGGTAGTTGACAGGAAAACTAGAAAAAATGGTACATGCATGAATCTATAACCGGCCTTTATAGCAGGGCGCACATTGGGAAGGCTTACAACAATACAAAACACAAAAATCCCCCAGCCTCAACCTGCCAGCCAGCCTGCAACCAAACGAGTAGCCCTGTCAACAGTATGCGTTAAAATCAGAGGTTTAGTTGCACAAACTTTTGGCCAAAAATATGTAGAAGCCACACTGCCGCGCCGCGGCACCTCTGCAAAGTGTGGTCATAGAGTTAGCAGGCTGGCTGGCAGGTTGAGGCTGGGGAATTTTGGTGTTTTGTAGGGTAGTTGACAGGAGCAGGGTTGGCAGATCTTTGGTTCCGATTGCTGCTGCATTCACCATGATCCAATTTTCCATACCAATCTCTTTTGTCGGTTTCTATTGATTAAAGCAACACAAAGAACAATGGCGAGGTGCAAAGTGCAGCACACCAAAGCAACCAATCAGATTTGTTTATTGCTTAATTCACTCATAAATGATGACTACTGATTGGTGTCTCCAGGTTACCTCGCTTTGCATACTGATCTTTGCTTAAGTAAAGATTTCAGCTTTGCAACTCATAAAATGAAAACCAACATGTGCTGATACATTTCATATATGTACAGAGTTTGCTTAAAGGGACCCTGTCACAAAGTGCAAATAAAAGCACAGAAGAAAGTGCTCACTTGAAGAGTTTTCCTTTCTAGTATTGATTCTTTATTCACTTCAAATGGGCCTTTGAGCTTGCTATAGAAACTACTCCAGGAAGAGTCAATTCCCTAGCAGAATCTCCTCCCTCCTTGCACTTCATAGTCCTGCCCTCTTTCAGGTGTGTCTAATGACTTTCTGTGCTGACCCAGCTCCTTCTCTTCACCCCCCTACATAATCTTTTATGTAGTAACTGCGGAGGGTGCAATGCGGACTAATATAAATTGAATAACAGCTCTGATTCTGCTGGGTCTGCTGACATCACATCCAAGATGGCAGCACCAGACACCACTCTCAGGACTTGTAAATGTCTATACAACGAAGGTTTTTACAGGTAGCTAACATGAAAAATTACATTAAATTCTGGCTAGAACGCACTACCTCGCAGTGCGGCCGGCTCACTTTTTGGTGGGGTAGGAGGGGGCGTGGCGAGCCATTGAAGTGAATGGCACCGTAGCCACGCCCTCCGGCCGCAATGCGATCGGCCGCACAGGATCGCAAGGCACATTATACCTGTGGTCCAGTCCGGTCCGGTGCGATCAAAATAGTGTATTACAGGAATCTGCCGAGTCTTGCCGCAGGAATCTACCGAGTCCTGCCGCAGGAGTCAGCCAAGTCTTGCTGCAGGATTCCGCTGAATATTGCTGCAGGAATCTACTGAGTCTTGCCACAGGAACCACAGGAGTCCGCCAAGTTTTCCCGCAGGAATCTGCCGAATCTCGACGTAGGAATCCACTGAATATTGCCGCAGGAATCTGCTGAGTCTTGTCGCAGGAATTTGCTAGGACTTGCTGGGAGTTGTTCTGCAGTAATCCACTGTCCAGACCTATTCAGACATGTGAATGAGGCCTTCTTACACTTTACATGTTCTTACTGTTATATATTTGCACGCACAGTATATGCTGAGAAGACCAGCAACAAGGTTTTGGTGTGAAAATCCCTTTAGCCCAACCAAAGGAAAAGCAAAAAATAACCGGGTTATCATCGCCAGCACATAAGGATTTGAGGCTGTGGTAAGCCAGTGTTTCTGGGAAGTTATCTTCCTTCAACATCTGAGGAGGATACGAGAAGCCAGAACTGAATGATGACCGGAGGGGAAACAGAGCAGAACTGGACACTTCAGATATTCACCCTTCAGACTGGAAAGATTAACAACACCCAAAATACAAAGCCACAAAGCAGCACTGCGCTCAGCAGTCAATCACTTTATTCAGCGCTATGCCTTAAGGAAGATCTCTGGACAAAACAGCGGAGTGCGGGACGGTTAAAACTCTTGTCTGGTTTTTAATGCTTATAAAATAGAAAAAAGCCGTCACCCCCATAAATGGTGTATGAGGTGCTGGCTGTTACTCCTTTATGAACTATAATATGTTTTTACCGGTAGTCGTGCACCCCCCTACCATTGTGTCCTGTTGGGGAGATTTCCCTTCACTTCCTGTATCAAAGACACAAAAAAGAAGCGATACTTCCCCTTTGGAAAATATCTCCTCTATTCCTCTTCCGGTGACAGCTGCAAACTTTTACTGGAAAGAGATGGAATAAAATTGCTGGACCTGCAAGGTTTGTCCTTTTGGTGCGGCTGGCCAGTTATAATGTGAAGGAGTTATTATAGGTGATCTGACTACGGGACAGGCAGCTTCTACATTCCAGAGGATCTGTCTCCTTGGTTTGTAGTGTCAAATTGCAAGATTGTGAATTAAAGTGACACACGCTTAATTAGATGTATCTGGACTACGTTTAATAGTCCAGATACATCTTTATTCAATATTTAGTTGATGGGGCAGTATAGGAAATATCCAACGCGTTTCAGGGCCTTATTATTAATATTATACAGGATTTATATAGCGCCAACAGTTTGCGGAGCGCTTTACAATATAGGGAAGACATTACAATACAATTCATGACAAGATGGTAAGGAGGGCCCTGCTCCTGAGGACTTACAATCTAAAAGGGAGGGGGAAGCTATATGAGGAGGTAGCTGTGTGAGGATGAATTGTTTGAGAAAGTGATAGTTCAGTGGTTAGGTTGAGGTGGGATAGGCTTCCTTGAAGAGATGAGTCTTAAGGGATCGCCTAAAGGCAGTCAGAGTGGGAGATAGATGGACAGGTTGGGCTAGAGAGTTCCATAGGATGGGAGAGGCTCTAGTGAAGTCCTGGAGGCGAGCATGGGAGGAGTTGCCGAGGGAGCTGGAAAGCAGGAGGTCTTTTGAAGAGCGGAGGGGACGGTTAGGATGATACTTTGAGACAAGGTTTGAGATATAGCCGGGGGCAGAGTGGTGGATGGCTTCATAAGTGATTGTTAATATTTTGAATGTTATCCTTTGGGCTATTGGAAGCCAGTGCAGGGATTGGCAGAGGGAGGTTGCAGACACTGAGCGGTTGGTTAGGTGAATGAGTCTAGCAGCAACATTCATGATAGACTGAAGGGGGGATATCCTGTGTAGTGGAAGGCCAATGAGGAGGGAGTTACAATAGTCAAGACGAGAGATAACAAGGGAGTGGATGAGTAGTTTTGCAGTTTCATTGGTGAGGAAGGGGCGTATTTTGGAGATGTTACGAACGTGAAGGCGGCAGGATTTGGATAGTGATTGGATGTGGGGAAGAAAGTTGAGGTTCGAGTCAAGGATGACACCTGGGACCTTGGCATGGGGGGAAGGATGGATGGTTGTGTTATCAATCTCTTTCACAAAGGTTTTATTTGGTTTTTGTCAGTTTTTTCACATGAGGGTTACAAAAATAACAAAGGTAGGGCATGCAAGCCCTGCAACAAGGAATACAAACAGAAGTACACAGCCACATCATGGTGCCGAGGTGCTATCAATCTCAAGGGAAAAGTTGGGGGAAAGTGCACGGGCAGGAGGAAATATCATGAGCTCAGTTTTTGAAAGGTTGAGTTTTAAGAAGTGACTTGTATGTCAGTTAGTAGATTAGTGGCACGGAAGGACACTGAGGGGGCGTGTTGTGGAGTGTCATCGGCATAGAGATGGTTTTGGAAGCCATGTGAGGTGATTAACCGACCAAGGGATGAGGTGTGGATAGAGAAGAGAAGGGGTCCAAGGACAGAGCGTTGGGGGACCCCTACAGAAAGAGGAAGAGGAGGGGAGGAGATAGATTTGTAGGTGACACTAAAGGAGCGCTTAGCTAGGTAGGAGGAGAACCATGAGAGAGCAGAATCTTGTAGGCCAAGTGAGTGGAGTTTTTTTGAGGAGGAGCGGGTGGTCAACAGTGTCAAAAGCAGCAGAAAGGTCTAATAGTAAGAGTAAGGAGTAGTGGCCATTGTTTTTAGCAGTTACTATGTCATTGGTGAGTTTTAGGAGGGCGAAAGCCGGACTCTAAGGGGTCCAAAAGGTTGAGATGCAATTTAACAGTACATTTTTATGGAGGTCAAAACATCCGACTGAGAAGATTTAATTCAAAAAGAGGGACAGTCCTTCCAAATAAGGGACCGTTGCTAGCTATGGATTACCTTTAATTAGTACTTTTGTTTGCAGACTGTTGTCATCTCTAATGTCCAGGAAAGTAGATTTTGGTCAAATGAATGTATAGACAATCCAGATCTCTCATCAGAATATAATAAAAGCCACTGTTGTGTTAGAACGACCTCAAGAGCGAGGTTGCCGTTAACATGGAAGGTGCAGATCCGGCGTTGCCTAAAGACACAGTAAATTTGCCGCGCTAATTGCAGAGTACATTACAAGATTTCTGGAGTGTTGTTTTTGCATTCTGAGTCCAGGCAAAATGTGCTGACTCACTGAATAAGGGTGGGGTGGTGTCTCCTCGTAGGATGCTGGAAGACACTGATAATACCCAACGGTGCCGCCATCTGCCACAGACTGCAAACGCTTCCTTTTCACTGGCCTGACACTCCACAACATCTCAGAAATAGATTCTCTTTCCAATGGCGGGAAAAGGTCCTCACAGTCACTGTAATTCCAATCCTGTGTGCTGATATGTGTGCAGTGAGGACTGCTGCCATTGGTGTCTGGGACAATAACACTAGACAAATACACTACAAGGGGACCTGTAATGCTGGAGAAAACAAGAAAACCACTACAATATTTAGAAATATGTGGACAGAGTTTTAATTGAAGCTGAACTCCAGGATAAGCAAATATAGTCTAAATCAGGGGTTCTCAACCTGTGTAACTTCAGGACCCACATTTGTCCTTGGCCATTAAGTCCCGTCTCAAGTCTGCAATGTCTGCACTGCAATGGAACGCACGGCATTAGGGTACCGTGTGTTCCGGTGCATGCGTACGAACTGTGGGCGGGAGGTTTGTTTGGGATACCATTGAAATGAGTGGCAATGCAACACACCACCCACACCAGAATGCACGGTAGATGCAATTGTGTGGTACAGTGCGTTAATCGCACAGTACTGTGCAATTAACACACTGTACTAGTGTGAACGGGCCCCCCTTTTTTTTTAAGGTCCACCAAGTCTCCCCACATTACAAGAACTTGAGTGGATCCTCAGCCTGAGGTCCAGTGTGGGCTGCTGTGCTGTGCCAGAGCTCCATCCATATGTGCATTGCTTGTACAGCTCCCTTGCGTGCCCTGTAGAGGCAGAATGTGATGTCACTTCGGTCCAGGCACCTCTATAGGACATGTGACGGAGCTGTAAGCAATGCACATATGGATGGAGCTCCCTCGCGGCCAAAGCCCCATCCCATTCCACCTCAAGTTGACACTCGGCACCATGCAGCATATTCTGAATGGCTGCTTGGCACGAGAACTGACAGTGCTGTGCTAGAGGGAGGCTGAGGACTGACCCACTGAACACAGGCTCGTGACCCACTTTTGGGTCACGATCCACCAGTTGAGAACCAAGGGTCTAAACACAAGAGTCATGTGTATTCTTCATTGAATCTTGGTGTGCTTTGTGTATTTCTTCCAGATCTGTGCAGTAATCCAGTGTAAACCTTGCAGAGGGTTGGCTACAGTGTCCCAGGTTACTAAGAGATTTTAGCAATCTATGACGCTCTGTCCAGTTTCCCGCCCAGCTCACTGACGTCATCGGTTGCCAGGAAGCTGAGCGGAATGCTCTGGCTGGCGTCCAGCTGAGCTCCTGGCAACCAGTGATGTCAGTGACCAGGACCAGACAGAGAGCCGCGAACAGCAAAGCTCTAACACAGCAGCTCCGCCCTCAAGTTCTACAGCCTCAGGTGCAGAGGCGTAACTAAAAACCTCAGAGCCCAGGTGCAAGAAACCATTAAGGGCCCCCCCCAAAAAAAACATGATGTTGATACCTTTTTTTCCCCCTGTGAAATTAATAGTATGTATGTTCTGACTTTTAGGGCTAGTTCACACCACCCCCAGTGCGTTCCGGCCCGATTTGGTGCTAGAACAAACAGGATCACATCCCGCCCAGCTCACTGCGTTCTGGGGTGGGAGGGGGCGCGGCGGTGCATTAAACTCAATGGCATCGCAGTCACGCCCCCCGGCTACAGTGCGATCGCTTGTACCAGAACACGTGGCAAATCAATGCCTGCGTTCCGGTGCGGTCAGAAAAAATAGTGCATACAAATGGTGTTCCCCAACTGCCCCCCCCCCCCCCCCCCCCCCCTACCCAC
>NW_017307152.1:716890-722302 GCF_000935625.1 Nanorana parkeri
CGTTTAGTATCGGGGCATTTTCATGAGTACTCGTACTCGTGAAAATGCCCAGTATTGGCGCTGGTGCATCCCTACTTAAAAATATAATGCATTGCTGGGACTTGTAGTCCTGCAAAGGTGGTGCTATTCTGCATTGCTGTATAATCATTATATACAGCAAACCAGAATACCACCAATTATGCAGATCTACAAGTCCCAGCAATACATTCTAATGTAAATAATAATAACAACAGCTTCCCCCCCTTCCGCACATCCCCGCACAGCCGCCCGTACATGCAGAGCGGCACTATCTGGGGCTGGGCATGAGGGAGCTTTGGGCCCTGTATTGGCTCCGGGTTAATTGGCTCCTGTCTAAATTGGGCCTGTATGTGAGATGGGGACCTTAGATTGTAAGCTCCTTGAGGCCAGGGACTGATATGAATGTGCAACTATGCGTAAATTGTCGGCGGTATATAAATACCATCAATAAATTAAATACATTTTAAAAACGCTGTTTTGGAGATGAAGAAAGCGGTCCTATCTGCCACTAAAAAGTCTGAGTGACGGGTTCTGTACCGGGAGGAATACACAACAACAGCACCCTCTAAAGGTAGCTGCAAGCTTCTGCATAGAACATTGGGAAGCTGCAAGCCCAGAATAGGTAATACAGCCTTAAAGGAGAACTATGAGATGAGTGATTTCCACTCACCTCATAGTTCTAGCCGACCTGTGACAATGAGACTGTCACAGGTCGGCTCAGTAGATCGGGAGGTTTAGCGAACACATACAAGGTTCGCTCACCTCTCGATCCTGTCACGGCTCTCTGCCGTGACAGGGGGAGGGGCTGGATTCCCCTCTCCCCACTCCGATCTGCCAGCGCTGACTGGCGGAACGGACGGGGGAGGGGGCGGGTACAGCTGGCTCTGCCTCTAGATAGGCAGATCCAGCTGTCACTCACGCAGCTGGGCGTACCCGTCATCTACGTCGGGATCCGCTCCGGCTGTGGCGTCTCAGTATACCGCGAGCTGTAGCTCGCGGTATACTGAGCTTAGGGTAACGGGAGGACGCTAGTTTGTGTCCTCCCGTTACCCTAAGGAGAACTATGGGGAAAAACACTGACCCCATAGTTCTCCTTTAACATTAAGACAGTTTCCGCTTCTCACTTCCTTTTTCATCAGGCTACAGAAGACAAAATAGTGGATCTGACGTTATCATTGACATTGGCTGTTGTTTGACAGAACGTATGGAGTCTATACTTCAGGGGATTATAATTCATGTGTGCCTAGAATAGCAGTCTAATCACAGCTCTCCTACCTCCCTAGTATGAGTGAATAAAGACATTTAAATAGTTGTATTTGGTGATTTACTCTAGTTTTTGTTACACACATAATGTGTAGTGGTTTTGTATATATTGTCTCAGTATTATGATCAGGTCTGAAAGCAACATAATTTTATTATTTTTTCAGTGTGATAAAATACAATATTTTATTTTAGTTTTTGTGTTTTTATTTTTAGCTAGCAGTTGGACCGTTGGGCTCCTTGGCCCCTTTGATTAAAGGAGAACTATGAGATGAGTGATTTCCACTCACCTCATAGTTCTAGCCGACCTGTGACAGTGAGACTGTCACAGGTCGGCTCAGTAGATCGGGAGGTGAGCGAACAGATACCGGCGTTTGCTCACCTATGCTCACGCAGATGGGCGGATCTCGACATCAATGTTGGGATCTGCTCCAGCTGCGGCGTCTCAGTATACCGCGAGCTGTAGCTCGCGGTATACTGAGCTTAGGGTAACGGGAGGACGCTAGTTTGTGTCTTCCTGTTACCCTAAGGAGAACTATGGGGAAAAACACTGACCCCATAGTTCTCCTTTAAATGAAAAAAAAAAGCCTGCTGGGTACAGAACACAATAGCTCAAGCTGAAATTTAGGTACACAGGTGAATAATTCATAGTGATGGCTCCTTCCTTATCAGATGACTCCCTCTGAGGGTTCAGTCAGACAAAGTGAACCTGAAGGGTACCAGCTAAAATGTAGCTTATTTGTATATCACTCCTTCCACTCAATAGGGTGGCTACTTTTGTTCCCCATGGTCTCTGTGTGTGTTGTACAGTAGCCACCGCTCCAAGCTCACTCCCATGATGGACTACAATCTCATTACAAATTAGTCAATAAAACATGAGATTGTAGTCCATCACAGGAGTGAGCTTGGAGCGGTGGCTACTTTACAACACACACAGGGACCTCATAGGGGCATGGCACCTCTGAGGAAGACTCGTGTAGAGTGGAAATGCTTTAGAGATATATGTGGCCACAATGCTGTCACGGCATCAAATCTACCTTCCTATTCGTTGAAAAGGAATCTCTCTGGAGGATACCGTTCACCAGAACGTATATTTATGAGCCCTACAAGTTAAGTGCAATTAAAATTTGCAATCGTGTATGGAAGCATTTATATATTACTTTTCATATATGGTCATCCTATGGACATATGAGTATATTCATGCAGGTTATTCCTTCAGTAATTATACTGAGATCTGGCAGATCACTTTGTTTGACAAATTCACAAGACCTCTTGCTAATGTGCATTTGGGCAGATGCAGTATTACGCTATGTATGTGATCTTATAAACGTGCACATAAAACTGTTTATCCTGGCTTATGAAGTTTAAAACAAGCTATCCTTGTAATATCTGCATAAAGATACAATATGTAGGAGGTCTTGATTTGCCAGTAAAAAACTGTATTTCTGACATCTGTCTGAAGGTAAATTTGATACACTCGAGCCGCTTTTGGATGACATACACTATATTGCCAAAAGTATCGGGACGCCGGCCTCTACACGCACATGAACTTTAATGGCATCCCAGTCTTAGTCCGTAGGGTTCAATATTGAGTTGGCTCCGCCCTTTGCTGCTATAACAGCTTCAACTCTTCTGGGAATGCGTCCACAAGGTTTAGGAGTGTGTCTATGGGAATGTTGGACCATTTGTGAGGTCAGGTACTGATGATGGAGGAGAAGGTCGGGCTCGCAGTCTCCGCTCTAATTTATCCCAAAGGTGTTCTATCGGGTTGAGGTCAGGACTCCTCTCTGAAGGCCAGTCAAGTTCCTCCACCTCAAATTCACTCACCCATGTCTTTATGGACCTTGCTTTATCGGGCTCGCAGTCTCCGCTCTAATTTATCCCAAAGGTGTTCTATCGGGTTGAGGTCAGGACTCCTCTCTGAAGGCCAGTCAAGTTCCTCCACCTCAAATTCACTCACCCATGTCTTTATGGACCTTGCTTTGTGCACTGGTGCGCAGTCATGTTGGAACAGGAACGGGCCATCCCCAAACTGTTCCCACAAAGTTGGGAGCATGAAATTGTCCAAAATGTCTTGGTATGCTGATGCCTTAAGAGTTTCCTTCACTGGAACTAAGGGGCCAAGCCCAACCCCTGAAAACCAACCCCACACCATAATCCCCCCTCCACCAAACTTTACACTTGACACAATGCAGTTAGGCAAGCACCATTCTCCTGGCAACCGCCAAACCCAGACACTCCCATCGGATTGCCAGACAGAGAAGCATGATTGGTCACTCCAGAGAACACGTCTCCATATCTCTAGAGTCCAGTGGCCTCGTGCTTTACACCACTGCATCCGACGCTTTGCATTGTACTTGGTGATGGAAGGCTTGAATGCAGCTGCTCGGCCATGGAAACCCATTCCATGAAGCTCTCTACACACTGTTGTTGTGCCAAACTGAAGGCCACACGAAGTTTTGAGGTCTGTAGCTATTGACTCTGCAGACAGTTGGCGACTTCTGCGCACTGTGCACTTCAGTATGGCACACGGACATATTCGTTTGGGAGAATGAGTCGTGGCTTATTCATATGTAATGGGCACCACCCATTAATATGTAAATAACACAGTTGAGACTATTTTCAGTGGGGGACCAGTAGCCCCTATCTTAATTTTGGTTGCCCCTGTCTGCCTGACATCTTGTGTCCGGGTTCCTGGTGCCATGAAACCCGAACACAGCATTCAAAACCTGAACTGGGTAAATCCTGGACAGGTGGCAAACCTATTTCTGACACATTTTTTTATTTTTTATGTTGCTGAAGATCACATACTTGATGTACTTTTAGCATCATCTAGTGGCTGAAGTGAAGATTCACATCTCTGTGGAAGCAAGGGATGCCAGGGTTCCATCTCTTTTTCTATGACTAAGAGGGTTATTCACACAGCTGCCGAAAGATCCAGCCGTAGAATGGTCAAGCCTGATGAAGGGGACCCTGTGTGGCCCCGAAACGCGCCATCCGCGGTCACTTCAAGCACCCACGATGACAGGGATACCCGGTAAGGAGTGCAGCAGGATTCTGGAATAGGTAGGTTCTCTTTAAGGTGACATTAGGGGTATTTTAGACCCCTAGTGTCACCCTTCACTGGATTCAGCTGCTGAGGAAGCTGAATGTCAACACAGCAGGCAGTGGCTTGGAGCAATAGCGAGCCTCTTATTGCTTATTTTAAATTGCACTAGCAGGCTGGCTATTGCACCCGCCCACTGCCTGCTGTCAATCAGCAGAGGAGGTAACTGAAGGAGAAAGTTCCCCATCAGGTCCTCTTCTGCTGATTGACAGCAGGCAGTGTGTGGGTGCAATAGCCAGCCTGCTATTGCAATTTCAAATATCCAATAGCAGGCTGGCTATTTCCAGCCGCTGATTGAAGACTTGACACCGGTGATAGAACACCGCCAGAAGAGAAGGAGGAACGGGGGAGAAGAGAACGAAGTGGCCAGAGAAGGAGGAACAAGGTGGGCAGCAGCGGAGGTACGAGGGGGAGCAGCGGGGGAATGCAGTGACAGTCTCTCCTCCCTGCTGGTGCCGGGTGCAGTGGTCTGTGTTCCCTCTGCCGATATCAGCGGGGATTGAAATGAACACAGATCACTGCAGCCAGCACCAGTGGGGAGGAGAATGTTGATGGAAATTGGCTACCAGTCGAAAATCGTTTTCGTCCCATTAACTACTCTTGAATTTCATTTTTATCACTGAAAAACAGCCAAAGAAAAATAAAATTTCGCAGACGAAATGAACACTGCTTGAGAGTCCGCACTGGCCACCAGAGAGCCCGCACAGCTTCCTGAGAGCCTGCACAGACCCCTGAAACCTCGCAAAGCCCTCCTGAGACCCTGGAGTCATCAGGCCATGAACCCGGAGGAACACAGGGTATGTAGCTTCATAGTATTCTGCATTGCTGTATAATGTATTGCTGAGATTGGTAGTCTCTCTACAACTTGGAGTCAGTGGCAGATCTACCAGGTCCTGGCGCTCCACCACTGACTCCAAGCTGTAGAGAGATTATAAATCACAGCCCGGACAGGTGGAAGAGGGCCCTGGTGACCGTCGACATTTCTGACAACTGACCGCATACACTCCAAAATCCAATAGTGTTCACCA
>NW_017307152.1:726293-727536 GCF_000935625.1 Nanorana parkeri
GTGTCATCTGCATAGAGATGGTATTGGAAGCCATGTGAGGTAATTATATATATATATTGGTGCTTGATTGGACCACTATTCAATTAATCGCGGACGTCACATTCAAATTGACTGAAGGGCGCCCCTATTCTTTTTAGCAGTCATTTATAACAAGATCCACATTTTTTTACCTGATCTCTTCTGACTGTTTTCATATCTGATGCTCATTATGGAATCGTACTTCTAGACTGATAACTAATGGCAATTTCTACGTATACAGTATATAGCCTCCCAACTGTATAGATTTCATTATGTTTAATTCAACATGTCCACCTATTCCATAATTTATGTGCATCTCTGTTTAATAGTCCTGCTTTCAACACTTCAGCAGGTCCACATCACTGCCCTTGTTGTGAATTAGAATTATTTCCTGTATTATCCACCTGCAATACTGGCTAGCACCAGCAGGTGGCGCCCCTGCATGTCAATACCTCACGTTTCATTGGAAACCACATACAGGACGTTTTCTCTTCTCTCTCTCCTTCTACATTACACATAGCTGGCTCTCTGCCAGCACCAGTGGGCGTGACCTTCCTCTGCACACAGGACCTGACAGCGTCCTGTTACCATAGTGATAATCGGAACTGAATGGCTGCTGGAATACACAGCTGTCTCATGATGTTACAGGCTTCGTTTTTCTTCTCCCACCAAGTACGCTACTTACTTTTTGATCCATGGCTGATATGTGTTCATACAGTGGCGTAACTACTGCCATAGCGACCCACGCGGTCGCTAAGGCGAAGGCGAGGAGGAGGCTGGGGCCCGGAGGAACAGGAAGCCGGGAATCGGCGGCGAGGAGGACGGGGCTCGGCGACGACTGGCAGATAGGAACACCCAAACGGCTGAGCGGCTTTGTTGTTTTTTCTGCATTTACGTCAATAACTAGATGTATTCTATCTGTTGTTGGAGTGCTGGTGTTTATATTCTTTCGCATCACTGTAAGGCTCCATTCACACACGAATCGGCCGGCATGTACAGCTCCATGCTGCGTGCGGGGCTGTGTCAAGCAGCTGCCGGGAAGGACAGGTGATGCGTGTGATTAGTATGCAGCCCCCGTCCTTCTCTATGGGGCTACGTGGCCGTATGCCCCCCTACGCTCACCTCAATTGCAGGTCCGTAGGGGTGCGGGTGAGCGTATTCATACACCGCCGGAATGGATCCTGTATGCGTCCCGGCCAGAAAACCTGCACCCCTGCGGACCTGC
>NW_017307152.1:727741-729233 GCF_000935625.1 Nanorana parkeri
TTATATTCTTTCGCATCACTGTAAGGCCCCATTCACACACGAATCGGCCGGCATGTACAGCTCCGTGCTGCGTGCGGGGCTGTGTCAAGCAGCTGCCGGGAAGGACAGGTGATGCGTGTGATTAGTACGCAGCCCCTGTCCTTCTCTATGGGGCTACGTGGCCGTATGCCCCCCTACGCTCACCTCAATTGCAGGTCCGTAGGGGTGCGGGTGAGCGTATTCATACACCGTCGGAATGGATCCTGTATGCGTCCCGGCCAGAAAACCTGCACCCCTGCGGACCTGCCATTGAGGTGAGCGTAGGGGGGCACCAGGGCCCTTTGTTACGCAGCGTAAATTGTCAGCGCTATATAAATACCTGTAATAAATAAATAATAAATAAAACTCCCTAAGTGATTGCTAAAAGCCCCTTTATGTGATAGCTATTAGCCCCCTATGTGATAGCTAAAAGCCCCTATGTGATAGCTAAAAGCCCCTATGTGATAGCTAAAAGCCCCTATGTGATAGCTAAAAGCCCCTATGTGATAGCTAAAAGCCCCTATGTGATAGCTAAAAGCCCCTATGTGATAGCTAAAAGCCCCTATGTGATAGCTAAAAGCCCCTATGTGATAGCTAAAAGCCCCTATGTGATAGCTAAAAGCCCCTATGTGATAGCTAAAAGCCCCTATGTGATAGCTAAAAGCCCCTATGTGATAGCTAAAAGCCCCTATGTGATAGCTAAAAGCCCCTATGTGATAGCTAAAAGCCCCTATGTGATAGCTAAAAGCCCCTATGTGATAGCTAAAAGCCCCTATGTGATAGCTAAAAGCCCCTATGTGATAGCTAAAAGCCCCTATGTGATAGCTAAAAGCCCCTATGTGATAGCTAAAAGCCCCTATGTGATAGCTAAAAGCCCCTATGTGATAGCTAAAAGCCCCTATGTGATAGCTAAAAGCCCCTATGTGATAGCTAAAAGCCCCTATGTGATAGCTAAAAGCCCCTATGTGATAGCTAAAAGCCCCTATGTGATAGCTAAAAGCCCCTATGTGATAGCTAATAGCCCCTTTATGTGATAGCTATTAGCCCCCTATGTGATAGCTAAAAGCCCCTATGTGATAGCTAATAGCCCCCTATGTGATAGCTAATAGCCCCTTATGTGATAGCTAATAGCCCCCTATGTGATAGCTAATAGCCCCCTATGTGATAGCTAATAGCCCTCTATGTGTCAGCTAGTAGATAATAGCCCCCTATGTGATAGCTAATAGCCCCCTATGTGATAGCTAATAGCCCTCTATGTGTCAGCTAGTAGCCTCCTATGTGATAGCTAATAGCCCCTTATGTGATAGCTCATAACCTGGTGAATGATAGCTAATAGCCCCTTTATGTGATAGCTATTAGCCCCCATATGTGATAGCTCATATCCCCTTCATGTGATAGCTAATAGCCCCTTTACGTGATAACTACTAGCCCCCTATGTGATAGTTAATAGCCCCTTAAGTGATAGCTAGTAGCC
>NW_017307153.1:0-311 GCF_000935625.1 Nanorana parkeri
CTCCGAATGACACATAAAACCTCCATATCCAGTAATATTCAAGAAACGGGGTTCAAAATCCTATCAAGGTGGTACCGGTTGCCAAAAACCCTGCATAAAATGTTCCCACAGTGCTCACCGCTCTGTTGGCGCTGCCAAGAACAGGAGGGATCGTTAATACACATGTTCTGGTCCTGTCCAAGGCTCAATGAGTTTTGGGGTAAAGTGGCAGAGATTTGCCACACATTGACTGGAGTTAGCTTGGGGTCCGATCCGACTGCATACCTGCTCCATTTGGCCCCCATGCCCTTACGCCGATACAAGAGATCACT